>NC_057805.1:461180245-461243496 GCF_018294505.1 Triticum aestivum | reverse complement strand
CATCTCTAGGGCCGGCGCCCCTCCCAGGGGGACTATATAAAGGGGGGAGGGAGGGCAGCAACACACAGCCTTGGGCGCCTCCCTCTCCCCCTGTTACACCTCTCCGTCTCGCAGAAGCTCGGCGAAGCCCTGCCGAGACCCGCTACATCCACCACCACGCCGTCGTGCTGCTGGATCTCCATCAACCTCTCCTTCCCCCTTGCTGGATCAAGAAGGAGGAGACGTCACTGCATCGTACGTGTGTTGAACACGGAGGTGTCGTCCGTTCGGCACTCGGTCATCGGTGATTTGGATCACGGCGAGTACGACTCCGTCATCCACGTTCATTGGAACGCTTCCGCTCGCGATCTACAAGGGTATGTAGATGCACTCCTTTCCCCTCGTTGCTAGTAGACTCCATAGATGCATATTGGTGAGCGTAGGAAAATTTTAAATTATGCTACGATTCCCAACACGGGCATGATTCGATATGGGCCGTAATTTGGCCCAAAACACGGCAGGCTGCGAACGGGCCTGATCTGGTATGGGCCTCAATTTGAGCCAAAACATGGCAGGCAGTTAACGGGCCAGCCCACTAGTGTCTGAAAAAAATGGTGGGCCTTTAGCTGGGCCGGCCTTTTCACCGGAATGGGCCTCTGTTGGGCCGTGCCACGTGTCGACGTATCATAGGCGCCTCCTGTCCAATGAGTGGATGACATCTGTCCGAACGTTGAGCCAACACGTGTTTCCTCCAGCCAATGAGAATTTTACACATGGAAAATCGCCATTGGTCCGGGCTGGTAACGAGTTATCGGATCCAAAACCGGACCCGATAGCTTAACGGCGACCCATTACGGTCGATGCCACGTGTCGGTCACCCTTGACGAAAGCACTTCTATGACGCGTGATTTATCGTCATGGAAGTGGACACTTCCGTGATGATAATTTTGGTAATGTCATGGAACACTTCTACGACAGCACATGTATGACTATCTTGATTCTGTCATAAAATTTTCATGGATGTATGTGCATGACATAAAACGTTATCTACTGTGACAAACACGTATCATCACGAAAGTGTCTTTTTTTTGTAGTGCGAGGAGCAGAAGGAAATGACAAGTAGTTTTCAGTAAGGTAATGTCTGCAAATGCTAAAATTGTAAGTAGCGAGTAGTTTGATAGCAAGGTAATGTATAACGAGCAAGTAACGATAATAGTAACAAGTATGCAGCAAGGTAGCCCAATCCTTTTGAGGCAAAGGACAGGCCAAAACCGTCTCTTATCATAAGCAAAGCTTTCTTGAGGGTACACGGGAATTTCATCTAGTCACTTTCATCATGTTGGTTTAATTCGTGTTCGCTACTTTGATAATTTGATATGTGGGTGGACCGGTGCTTAGGTGCTGTTCTTACTTGAACAAACCTCCTACTTATGATTAACCCTCCCGCAAGCATCCGCAACTACGAGAAAAGTATTAAGAATAAATTCTAACCATATCATTAAACTTTTGGGTCCAATCGGTCCCTTACGGAATAGTGCATAAACTGGGGTTTAAGCTTCTGTCACTCTCGCAACCCACCATCTATTTACTACTCCACAATGCATTACCTTAGGCCCAAATATGGTGAAGTGTCATGTAGTCAACGTTCACATGACACCACAAAGGGAATCACAACATACATACTATCAAAATATCAAACACATATCAAGTTCCCATGATTACTTGCAACATGATTTATCCCGTGACCTCAAGAACAAAAGTAACTACTCATAAATAATAAACATGCTCAAGATCAGAGGAGTATTAAATAGCATCATGGATCTGAACATATAATCTTCCACCAAATAAACCATATAGTAATCAACTACAAGATGTAATCAACACTACTAGTCGCCCCCTAGCACCTATCTATAGTTCCGGTAACAAGATTGAATACAAGAGATGAACTAGGGTTTGAGATGAGATGGTGTTGTTGAAGATGTTGATGGAGATTGCCCTCCCCAAGATGGGAGAGTTGTTGGTGATGATGATGACGATGATTTCCCCCTCCGGGAGGGAAGTTCCCCTGGCAGAATCGCTCCGCCGGAGGGCAAAAGTGCTCCTGCCCAAGTTCCTCCTCGAGACGGCGGCGCTCCGCCTTGAAAGTGTTCTCCTTAATTTTTTCTAGGTCAAAATGACTTATATACCAGAAGATGGGCACCAGAGGTGGGCCGAGGAGGCCACAACCCACCAGGGCGCGCCTGGGGGCCTGGCGCGCCCAGGTGGGTTGTGCCCACCTGGTGGCCCCCCTCTGGTGATTATTGGCTCCAATATTTCTTAAATAATCCATAAAAAAATCTCCGTGAAGTTTCAGCTCATTTGGAGTTGTGCAGAATAGGTGGCCTGACGTAGCTTTTTCAGGTCCAGATTTCCAGCTGTCGGAATTCTCCCTCTTGGTGTGTACCTTGCAAATTATGAGAGAAAAGGCATTAGAATTACTCCAAAAAGCATTATTATGGATAAAAACATTATAAATAACAGTAAGAAAACATGATCCATAATGGACGTATCAACTCCCCCAAGCCTAGACCTCGCTTGTCCTCAAGTGAAAACCGAAATCGAAAAACATGTCCACATGCTTTGAGAGAGAGGTGTCGATAAAAACAAAATACGGACATAGAAGCATCATGTTGATTATTATAACAGCAACAGATTTCAACATAGGACTTTTATTATAGAACTTTTATCATACACTTCCCATGAATAAGTAACAGTTCATCACATAATCGAAGTATAAAGCAAAAACTCTATTAGAAACCAACAAACTATGTTCTCAGTCAACTTTGCAACTACAATTCATCATCTTTTCAGGAAGGGTCACGTGTCAGAGCCTTTAGGCAAGTCCACATGCTCAACCATCATATAGTCTTCTATGATTGCTAACACTCACCTTGTACCCATGAGCAAAACGTTTCAACCGGACACATAGAAAGATAGGGGCTTATGGTTTTGCCTCCCAACATACTCACCTCAAGGGTGATGTCAACAATAATAACTCATGCTATCTATATTCAACTGGACATATGTGCCTAGATCATTCCACACCACATGATGCTTGCCAAAAGAGAAAATAAAAAAGGAATAGAAGGAAAACTTTGACTCTTTGCATAAAAGTAAATACATAAAAGTAAAAGATAGGCCCTTCGCAGAGGGAAGCAAAGGTTGCCATGCGCTTATTTGTTTGCATGCTCAATCCCTTTGTGCAAGAGAACGTCACGTTACATTGCCCCTTAAGATGACAACCTTTATTATGCAGTATGTCGCTTTTATTCTTTGTCATCCAAGTTCGTGCAACGCTCAATTTTCTCTTACACTAAACAATCTCACACATTTAGAAGCAATTTTTATTGCCTTTTTGCACAGATGACAACTTACTTGAAGGATCTTGCTCAATTCATAGGTAGGTATGGTGGACACTTGAAAAGATTTGGGTTTAAGGGTTTTTGGATGCACAAGTAGTATATCTACTTAGTGCGGAATTTTTGGCTAGCAAAGATAGGGGGCAAGCACCACATGTTAAAGGATCTATGACAATATGACTTCTATGTGAATATAAACAAACATAAACCATTACGTTGTCTTCCTTGTCCAACGTCAACAATTTTGGCATATAATATTTTGATGAGGGTTCACAATCACAAAAGATTTATAGGATAGTATATTTATATGTGAATCTTCCCTTCCCTTATTAATTCTTTCATGCATCATTGACTAATGCTATGTGTGTCAATCTCTAATAAAATTTCCTTACTTATACTTTTCCTTATGTGGTGCTATCACCTACCATAGGATTAGTATATGATCTTATTGATTTATTTCCTTTCTTTTATTTGCTTCTTTTCTTATTTCTTTTCTTTATTTGCAACATGGAAGTAAAGAAAGTAAAACTCAAACTAAACTTTATTATAGAACTTGCACACGATTACAATGATAGATCACTAAGCAAACTCTCAAAGAAGAAAGGATCGAACTAAACTTTATTTCATCTAAAGCAAAAAGATCGAACTAAGATAAGTAAAAGCAAAAAGTATAGTGGGATGATACGATACCGGGGCACCTCCCCCAAGCTTGGCGAAAGCCAAGGGGAGTGCCCATACCCGATACTTAGTTCTCCTTTGGTGGTGAAGAAGGTGATGGTGGTGTAGTATTCTCCAATATAACCATGAGTAGATCCTTCAAACCTTGAATCTCCCGAAGAGCTTGATGAATTAATTCACTATTTTTCTTCACCTCAGCCATTATATGTTTATTCTCAGGGACCCATGGTTTGGTCCCTACACTGTTTTCTCTTGGCCGAGATATGTCCCAATTAGACGGTATGTGCCTACAAGGAGTGTTCTCGAACCCATAGTTGTGAATCAAATTATGAAAATTGTTGCGATGTAACCTGTGTAAGGGCCTCCTCGGTGGAAGGTCTTCTTGCACTTCTGGGCTTGCTTGATTGTTCGATGATCCCATGGCTTGATGAGGATTAGGGTGAGTGGAGATGCCAGCTAGTGTATCCCTCTCGGAAGCCGGAGGGTGAATCCCAAAGGGAATTTCCTCTTCTTCCTCCATAGCAACCTCTATAGCTTCATCCCTCCTTAGATCTTCCTGAACCAACCTTATGCCTCCTTCTCCATTGTTGAAGGGTGAGGAAGACATGACGTTGGTGTAGTTGAATCTGTCAAAAAACAGCAAGAAAAGAGAACAAAGGATTTCTTCGCGATATGGTGGTTAACAGGTTCGGGAAGTATATATAGATTTTTTTATCTTGGAGGACAAGCATACGGAAGAAAAATGGAGTACGAAAGGTGTCCTAGTTGGGCACAACCTACCTGGGCGCGCCGCGCCCTAGTGTATTGTGCCCACCAGGGGACACTTCCTGGAAGTTTCTTTATTTCCAAAATTTTCAATATTCGAAAACTGACAAAAAAATATTTTTGCGGATTTTTCGGAGTCCGTTTACTTACCGTATCACATACCTCCTTATTTTGGCGATTCTGGAGTGTTCCAGAAGGACTCTTTTATGTGCTCTTCCGGTGTCAAAGTTTGGATAATATTGCTTTCAACATTAATAGGCGTACCTGAGATATAATGCTTTATTCATTGCCCAATAACAACCTTTGGGATTATTTATTTTGATGGCTTCAAACCGGTAAACCTCCTCGATGACATATGGGCCTTCCCATTTCGAGAGGAGCTTCCCCGCAAAAAATCTAAAACGAGAGTTATACAAAAGAACATATTCTCCGACTTTAAACTCACGCTTTTGGATTCATTTGTCATGCCATCTTTTAACTTTTTCTTCGAATAACTTTGCATTTTCATAAGCTTGGGTTCTCCATTCATCTAATGAGCTTATATCAAATAGCCTCTTTTCACCAGCAAGTTTGAAATCATACTTGAGTTCTTTAACTGCCCAGTATGCTTTATGTTCTAACTCAAGAGGCAAATGACAAGCTTTTCCATAAACCATTTTATAAGGAGACATACCCATAGGATTTTTATATGCTGTTCTATAAGCCCAAAGTGCATCATTTAATTTCTTAGACCAATTCTTCATGGATCTATTAATAGTCTTCTGCAAAATTAATTTTATTTCTCTATTACTAAGTTCAACTTGACCACTAGACTGAGGATGATAGCGTGATGCAATTCTATGCTTAACATCATACTTAGCAAGCATCTTACAGAAAGCACCATGAATAAAGTGTGAACCACCATCAGTCATTAAATATCTAGGGACTCCAAACCTTGGGAAAATGACTTCCTTAAGCATTTTAATAGAGGTGTTGTGATCAGCACTACTGGTTGGAATATCTTGTACCCATTTAGTAACATAATCAACAACAACCAGAATATGTGTATACCCATTAGAGGAAGGAAAAGGTCCCATGTAATCAAATCCCCAAACATCAAATGGTTCAACAGCAAGTGAATAATTCATAGGCGTTTCTTGACGCTTACCAATATTACCTATTCTTTGGCATTCGTCACAAGATGAGAAATACTTACGAGCATCCTTGAAGAGAGTAGGCCAATAAAATCCAGATTGTAATACCTTATGAGCAGTTCCATCTCCAGCATGATGCCCTCCATAAGCTTCGGAGTGACATTTCCGTAGGATTTGTCCCCGTTCATGCTCAGGTACACAACGTCTAATAATACCATCCACTTCTTATTTATAAAGATATGGGTCATCCCAAAAGTAATGTCTTAAATCATAGAGGAATTTTTTCTTTTGTTGGTAAGTAAAGCTAGGTGGTAAATATTTAGCAACAATGTAATTAGCATAGTCAGCATACCAAGGAGTACTATTAGCAACATTTATTGCAGCTAATTGCTCATCAGGAAAACTATCATCAATAGGTAGTGAGTCATCAAGCACATTTTCAAGCCTAGACAAGTTATCAGCTACGGGGTTCTCAGCTCCTTTTCTATCAATGATATGTAAATCAAATTCTTGTAACAAGAGAACCGAACGAATAAGTCTAGGTTTAGCATCTTTCTTTTCCATAAGATATTTAATAGCAGCATGGTCTGTGTGAACAGTTACTTTAGAATCAACAATATAAGGTCTAAACTTATCACAAGCAAACACCACTGCTAAGAATTCGTTTTCAGTAGTAGCATAATTTCTTTGAGCATTGTCTAGATTTTTACTAGCATAATAAATAACATTCAATTTCTTATCAAATCTTTGTCCTAAAACAGCACCCACAGCATAATCACTAGCATGACACATAATTTCAAAAGGCAAGTTCCAATCAGGTGGTTGAACAATAGGTGCAGAAATTAAGGCTTTCTTGAGTGTTTCAAAGGCTTCAAGACAATCATCATAAAAAACAAAAGGAATATCCTTTTGCAAAAGATTAGTAAGAGGCCTAGACATTTTAGAAAAGTCTTTGATAAATCTCCTATAGAAACCAGCATGACCTAGGAAACTACGAATATCTTTGATGTCCTTAGGACATGGCATTTTCTCAATTGCGTCAACCTTAGCTTGGTCCACTTCAATACCTCTTTCAGAAATTTTATGACCCAAGACAATGCCTTCATTAACCATAAAGTGGCACTTCTCCCAATTCAAGACAAGATTTGTTTATTCACATCTTTGCAAAACTCGATCAAGATTGCTTAAACAATCATCAAAAGACTTCCCATAGACAGAAAAGTCATCCATGAAAACCTCAACAATCTTTTCACAAAAATCAGAGAATATAGCCATCATGCATCTTTGAAAGGTAGAAGGTGCATTACATAAACCAAAAGGCATACATCTATAAGCATAGGTTCTAAAAGGACAAGTAAAAGTGGCCTTTTCTTGATCAGGTTGAGATATAGGTATTTGTGAAAAGCCAGAATATCCATCAAGGAAGCAAAAGTGTGTGTGCTTAGATAATATTTCAAGCATTTGATCAATAAAAGGCAAAGGGTAATGATCTTTTCTAGTAGCTTTATTTAATTTTCTAAAATCAATTATCATTCTATAGCCTATAACAATTCTTTGTGGAATAAGTTCATTCTTATCATTAGGAACAACAGTAATACCTCCTTTCTTAGGGACACAATGAACAGGACTTACCCATCTACTATCAGCTATGGGATAGATTATACCTTCTTCCAGAAGTTTTAATATTTCCGTTCTTACCACCTCTTTCATCTTCGGATTTAACCGACGTTGGTGATCACCAACTGGCTTAGCATCAGGTTCCATATTAATTTTGTGCTGGAATAGAGTGGGACTAATGCCCTTTAAATCATCAAGAGTATATCCAATAGCAGCCCGGTGCTTCCTTAGAACTTTTAATAATCTTTCTTCTTCATGTTCTGAAAGTTTAGCACTAATAATAACAGGATATATTTTCTTTTCATCAAGATAAGCATATTTCAAAGTGTCTGGCAATTGCTTTAATTCAAACACAGGATCACCTTTAGGTGGAGGAGGACCTCCAAGAGTTTCAATAGGAAAATTGTGTTTAAGTAGAGGACGTTGTTCAAAGAAAATCTTATCTATTTCATTTATTTCATGCATATGTAAATCATTTTCATGGTCTAGCAAGTATTGTTCTAAAGGATCAGTAGGTGGCACAGCAATAGAAGAAAGACCAATTAATTCATCCATACTAGGTAATTCTTTTTCATGATGATTTCTACTAAACTTGGAAAAATTAAACTCATGAGACTCATCACCAAATCTAACACCAACAGTTTGTTTCTTGCAATCTATCTTAGCATTAACTGTGTTCAAGAAAGGTCTACCAAAGTTAATGGGACAGAAGTCATCTCGTGGGGAACCAAGAATAAGAAAATCAGTAGGGTATTTTATTTCCCACACAAGACTTCAACATCTCTAATAATCCCACAAGGTGATATGGTGTCTCTATTAGCAAGTTTAATAGTAACATCTATGTCTTCTATCTCTGCAGGTGCTATGTCTTTCTTAATTTCTTGATATAAAGTGTAAGGAATAGCACTCACACTAGCACCCATGTCACATAAACCATGATAACAGTGATCTCCTATTTTAACTAAAATGACAGACATGCCAACAACTGGTGCCAGATCACGGGTTCCGGCAGGACCCTCAAGGTTGGAACACTAGGGTGCGCGCGAAGATTTCCTCCCTACCGATGCACGCCCTAGCTCGCTAAGATCTCGCGGATGAACTAGACGAACTCACAACACAAAAGACACAAGATTTATACTGGTTCGAGCCACCGTTGTGGTGTAATACCCTACTCCAGTGTGGTGGTGGTGGATTGCCTCTTGGGCTGATGATGAACAGTACAAAGGAAGGAACGGCCTCCTGAGGTTGAGGTGTTCTTGTGCTTGGCCAATTTGTGTGGGTGAGGATCCAATGCCTCTTGCTGTGGTGGCTAGTCCTATTTATAGAGGGCCTGGTCTTCTCCCCAAATATTGAGCGGGAAGGGAGCCAACAACGGCCAATTTGCAAGGGGACAGCTAGTACAACTTATCCTGACAAAAGAGGTCTCCGCCTGCGAAAGACTCTGGTGGTGACGCCGCCTTGGGCTCCATGGTGACCTCCGTCTTGCCGTCCTACTGGCCTTGGTCTCGTTGCACCGATATGGAAACCTTTGCCTGATGCCTTGGTACTCCGCGCGTGCGCTTGCCCCTTTAGCACCAAAGAGAAAACAAGGACGCTGCGCGCGCTGGCGCCCGCCTGGTCTCGATCGTCATGGCTCGCGTCACGAGGACCTCGCGAGGTTTTCCTTGCCTTGATTTCTCCGCCCCTCGTGAGCCTGCCTGGCGAGGCCGCTCCTGAGGAGGTCTTGCGTCGTCCGCCTCGCGAGGCTTGGCCCCTCGCGAAGGTCTCGAATGCCTTGTTGATGAAGATGGGCTGTATAGGCCTGCTAGCTCAGCCATGCCATGGGCCGCAGGCAGGCAAGTCTGGGGACCCCCGTTCCCAGAACGCCGACAGTAGCCCCCGGGCCCAAGGCGCACTCGGGCTTGGCTTCGAGGCGAAGCCAAAGGTTAAGCGCGGAGCGCCGCGGGCCCCAAAAGCTTGCGGCCTCGGTTGACGCGTGGCGGTTGATTGGACATGGGCGTCTCCGCTTCCCCACGCTACCTCAGCAACTGACCGACTTGACAAAAGGCTGGCGCAGATAGTGCTTGCCTTCATTGCTTCCCTTCGCCTTGCTCAGATCCCCTTCCTTGCGCCCTGCTTCCGAAACCCTCAGATCTGCTTCCATCTCCTCCCGCACCAGCGATCGATGGCGCCGCGCAAGGTCAAGCCCTCTGCGTCGCCGGCTTGGTACGAGCCTGCTCTCGACGCGCCCAGCATCTCGGAGAAGAGCCTCGCCTCCACGTGCTTGCTGACGGCGGGTGAGGGCAACGAATGGGGGAAGACGGAGCTTCGAGCTGCCTCCGTCGAGCCGAAGCCCGAGGGGAGCACGTTCTTCCCCTTCTTCACAAGCAGCATCACCGTCGGGTTGGCATCGGCCGCAGGGGTGTGTAGATAGGATTCTCCTAAGTTCTCGTCTCTTGTTCCCTGCAAGGAATCAAGAAGTACCCCGTGGGGGTGTAAAGGGTCTGTAATGTCTTCTGTTGATATTACCCTTATGGAAACCTGTGAATGCAAGTCCTGTTTAGGCTTGGTCTTCCCTTTCCAACCTTGCGACAGCTTGTTGCTCTACGCTGACAGGTCCCGATCCCCAGGCAAGCTGCAGCCGTCCCTGGTATGCCAGGTCGCGTGCCGTGGTCAAGGCCAGGAGGTGAGCGGCCCGAGGTCCAGTAAGAGCTCCTGAGGCACGATGCTCAGGGGGTCCCCTTTAGCGCTCAAGCAGCTGTCGGATCTCAGGTTCCGGCAAAACCCTTAAGGTTCGAACTCTGGGGTGCACGCGAAGTTCTTTCCCTCCTACCAATCCACGCCCTAGCTCTCTAAGATCTCGCGGATGAACTCGATGAACTCGCAACACAAGGACACAAGATTTATACTGGTTTGGGCCACTGTTGCGGTGTAATACCCTACTCCAGTGTGGTGGTGGTGGATTGCCTCTTGGGCTGATGATGAACAGTACAAGGGGAAGAACAGCCTCCTGAGGTTGAGGTGTTCTTGTGTTCGGTGAGTGGCTAAGGATTGGCTCTCGATCCGATGTGTTCAAGCTGCCTCCTATTGTGGTGGCTAGTTCTACTTATATAGGCCCTGGTCCTCTCCCCAATTATTGAGCGGGAAGGGAGCCAACAACGGCGGCCAATTTGAAAGGGGACAGCTGGTACAAGCTATCCTGAAAAAAGCGGTCTCCGCCTGCAAAAGGCTCTGGTGATGACGCCATCTCGGGCTCCACGGTGACCTCCGTCCTGCCGTCCGACTGGTCTTGGTCTCATTGCACTGATATGGAAACCTTTGCCTGATGCCTCGGTACTCCGCGCCTGCGCTGGCCTCCTTAGCACCAAAGAGGAAACAAGGACGTTGCGCGCGCTGGCGCCCCCCTGATCCCGATCGTCATGGCTCACATCACGAGAGCCTCACGAGGTTCACCCTGCCTTGATATCTCCGCTCCTCGCGAGGCAGCCTAGTGAGGCCGCTCCTGAGGAGGTCTTGCGTCGTCCGCCTTGCGAGTCTTGGCCCCTCGCGAGGGTCTTGAATGCCTTGTTGATGAAGATGGGTCGTACACGCCTGCTCGCATAGCCACGCCGTGGGCCGCAGGCAGGCAAGTCTGGGGACCCCTGTTCCCAGAACGCCGACAGTAGCCCCCGGGCCCAAGGTGCGCTCAGGCTTGGCTTCGAGGCGAAGCCAAAGGTCAAGTGCGGAGCACCGCGGGCCCCAAAAGCCTGCGGCCTTGGTCGACGCGTGGCGGTTGATTGGACGTGGGCGTCTCTGCTTCCCCACGCTGCCTCGGCAACTGCTCGACTTGACAAGTCCCTGCGGCATGCAAGGAACCATCATTACCTGTGATCGTGGGAGGCGCCGGTTGGCCTTCTTTCGCTATAAATGGGAGGGGGCAGAGCCCCCGTCGCCCATCTCTTTTCAGTTCACTCGCTTCTTCCTCCTTGCTCCACCGCTAGCAGCAATGGCACCCATCCGAAGGTTCTTCGCTGAAGAGAAAGGAAAGGCTCCCCGCGATGATCCAGGGCCGCTTCCGCCGAAGAAGAGGCCGGTTCACCGTCGTGACGAAGCAGCGATGCAGGTGGTGACGAGGCCTTGGTGCGAGCGGCCTCCTCCGGGGTATCCACTACCCCTGTACGCCCAAGCCGGGGGCGCTGGAGGAGGGAGTGATGAGCGGCGCCGCCCGCGCAATGGCGATGCGTGTCGTTGCTCCTGGAATCCACGCCGCGGATTCCTCGTGCGAGCTTGTGCTATGGGCGCCGGTGCCTCCAAGCTCTTGGATCCGCTTCCCGCGGTTCTTCTCTGATGTAATGCCACCAAAGGGGCCTCTCGAGCTCTGGCTGCAGCATGCTGACTGCGATGCTCCGGCGACCGGAGCAGAAGTCGAAGCGGTCCCCACCGGTAAGATCTTCATGACACGCGGCTAGGGCGAGGTCACGTGGGTTTGCCGTGCGGAAGGCGCCCTCGTGATCCACTTTGAGTACGACGGCGCCTCCACGCTTTTCTTCAAGGTCTTCGACGCGGAGGGCCGCCGCCTGGAGTGTTGCCCTGGAGGGGAGCGCCAGGCTGGCGCGCGCTCCGCTCGTGGCTACTCCAGCAGCAGCAGCCTCTGGGAGTCTAGCAGTTCTCCTGAGCTTTACGAGACTCCGGAGACGAGCGACGATAGCTACATGCCCCCGAGCTCTCGCCGTTCTCCGAGCAGGGCCGCGGGGTCGACGCCGGCCACCCGTGGCCCACTCTTGATGCTGGCGTCCGCCACGGGAGGGTGTAGATAGAATTCCCTTAAGTTCTCGTTTTTGGTTTCCTGCGAGGATTCAAGTAGTACCTAGTGGGGGCGTGTAAAGGGTCTGTATTGCCTTTTTGTGTACGTATTCCTTGTTATGAAAATTTGCGAACGCAAGTCCCGTTAAGGCTCGGTCTCCCCTTTCCACCCTCGCGATAGCTTGTTGCTCTACACTGACAGGTCCCGGTCCCCAGGCAGGCTACAGCCGTCGCTGGTATGCCAGGTCGCATGCCGTGGTCAAGGCCAGGAGGTGTGCGGCCTGATGTCTACTACACAACCTTCTTCTTGTAGATGTTGTTGGGCCTCCAAGTGCAGAGGTTTGTAGGACAGTAGCAAATTTCCCTCAAGTGGATGACCTAAGGTTTATCAATCCGTAGGAGGCATAGGATGAAGATGGTCTCTCTCAAACAACCCTGCAACCAAATAACAAAGAGTCTCTTGTGTCCCCAACACACCCAATACAATGGTAAATTGTATAGGTGCACTAGTTCGGCGAAGAGATGGTGATACAAGTGCAATATGGATGGTAGATATAGGTATTTGTAATCTGAAAATATAAAAATAGCAAGGTAACAAGTAATAAAAGTGAGCGTAAACGGTATTGCAATGCTATGAAACAAGGCCTAGGGTTCATACTTTCACTAGTGCAAGTTCTCTCAAAAATAATAACATAATTGGATCATATAACTATCCCTCAACATGCAACAAAGAGTCACTCCAAAGTCACTAATAGAGGAGAACAAATGAAGATATTATGGTAGGGTACAAAACCACCTCAAAGTTATTCTTTTGGATCGATCTATTCAAGAGTTCGTACTAGAATAACACCTTAAGACACATATCAACCAAAACCCTAATGTCACCTAGATACTCCAATGTCACCTCAAGTATCCATGGGCATGATTATACGATATGCATCACACAATCTCAAATTCATCTATTCAACCAACACAAAGTACTTCAAAGAGTGCCCAAAGTTTCTACCGGAGAGTCAATACGAAAACGTGTGCCAACCCCTATGCATTGGTTCATGGGCGGAACCCGCAAGTTGATCACCAAAACATACATCAAGTGAATCACGTGATATCCCATTGTCACCACAGATAAGCACGGCAAGACATACATCAAGTGTTCTCAAATCCTTAAAGACTCAATCCGATAAGATAACTTCAAAGGGAAAACTCAATCCATTACAAGAGAGTAGAGGGGGAGAAACATCATAAGATCCAACTATAATAGCAAAGCTCGTGATGCATCAAGATCGTATCACCTCAAGAACACGAGAGAGAGAGAGAGATCAAACACATAGCTACTGGTACATACCCTCAGCCCCGAGGGTGAACTACTCCCTCCTCGTCATGGAGATCGCCGGGATGATGAAGATGGCCACCGGTGAGGGATCCCCCGTCCGGCAGGGTGCCGGAACAGGGTCCCGATTGGTTTTTGGTGGCTACAGAGGCTTGCGGCGGCGGAACTCCCGATCTATTCTGTTTTCTGGAGGTTTCAGTATTTATAGGATTTTTTGGCGTAGGTCTCACGTCAGGGGGGTCTCCGGGTTGTCCACGAGGCAGGGGCCCATGCCCAGGGGGTGGGCGCGCCCCCACCCTCGTGGGCCGCCCGGGACACTCCTGGCCCAACTCTTTTACTCCGGGGGCTTCTTTTGGTCCAGAAAAAATCATAAAAAATTGGCACGTCAATTGGACTCCGTTTGGTATTCCTTTTCTGTAAAACTCAAAAACAAGGAAAAAACAGAAACTGGCACTGGCACTGGGCTCTAGGTTAATAGGTTAGTCCCAAAAATCATATAAAATAGCATATAAATGCATATAAAACATCCTAGAAGGATAATATAATAGCATGAATACTTCATAAATTATAGATACGTTGGAGACGTATCAGCATCCCCAAGCTTAATTCCTGCTCATCCTCGAGTAGGTAAATGATAAAAGAAATAATTTATGAAGTGTGAATGCTAGCAGGTGCACAAGTTTGATTAATGATAATTTCAATCACCTTTTCTAGCATCATTGTATGTCATAACAGTAGCTCAACTCATAAAACTTTTCATGATCAAGTAACAAGCTATTCACATGTTAAAGTATAGATCATAAACTTTCTTGAAAACTAACAAACCGTGTTATTAGTCATCAAACAATTACAATTCATCTTATTTTCAGGAAGAGTCTATGTCAGAGCTTTGATTTAGCAAATCCCACATACTCAACTATCATATAGTCTTCCATGATTGCTACCACTCAAAGCATATTTTTAGAACAAATAGCATCCATCGAACACAGAGAAAGATAGGGGCTTAATGTTTCGCCTCCCAACTTATTTATCATATAGATAATTGTCAACAATAATAATTCATGATCAAATATATTTGAATGGCCATATATGCTTAGATCTTTCTCCACCACATGATGCTTGCCAACTAAAAAGTAGGTTGGAATGAGAAGGAATACTACTGACTCTTGCATAAAAGTAAAAGATAGGCCCTTCGCAGAGGGAAGCAGGGATTTGCAGAGGTGCCAAAGCTCGAAGCTAAAACAGAGATCAAAATAATTTTGAGAGGTATGCTTTCATTGTCAACATAACGACCAAGAGTTCCCAATATCTTCCATACTAGATACATCATAGGCAGTTCCCACGCAGAAAGGTAAAGATTTTACTCCCCCTCCACCAACAATCACACTCCACGGCTTGTCCGGAGCAACGGGTGCCGTCCAACTATCAACATTCCTGGGGAGTTTTGTTTAAATTATTTGCGTATTTGTTTTTGATCTTTGATCATAGGACTGGGCATCCCAGTTACCAGCCATTTTCTTGTGAATGATGAGCGGAGTCCACTCATCGTGAGAATAACCCACCTAGCATGGAAGATACTGCTAGCCCCTAGTCGCTACATGAGCTATTCGGGGATACAAAACAGATTATTATTTGAAGGTTTAGAGTTTGGCACATGCAAATTTACTTGGAACGGCAGGTAAATACCGCATATAGGTAGATATGGTGGACACTCATGGAAGAAACTTGGTTCAAGGAATTTGGATGCACAAGCAGTATTCCAACTTAGTACAGAAATTTTGGCTAGCAAAGGATTCTAAATAGCAAGCACCACATGTTAGAGGATCCATAACAATATAACTTCTATACAAATATACCCAAGCATAACTCATTATGTTGTCTTCCTTGTCCAACTTCAACTAATTTGCTCAGGTTTGAAAATAATTAATGGGGATCACAATCATAGAATATGTCCAAGATAGTATATTTATATGTGAAATCTCTCTTCCTTCAATATTCTTTCATGAATTGTTCAAGTGACCAATACAATGATTGCTAACCTTCAAAAACTTTACCACCTCTACCTCTTATATGTGAAGGCATTACTCCCCATGGGAAAGGCATATGAAACATATATAATTTCAGATTTGTGACATTCAAATTATTCAACCATTTACTCATAGGATATAAGTGAAGCACACGAGTAAATGAGAAACTACTCCAAAAAGATGTAAGTGAAGATCAATGAGTAGTTAAATAATTATGTAGCTATGTGAAGACTCTCTCTCATTTAAGAATTTCAGATCTTGATATTTTATTCATACAGCAAGCAAAGCTAAAGAAAATAAAACGACGCTCCAAGCAAAACACATATCATGTGGTGAATAAAAATATAGCTCCAAGTAAAGTTACCGATGAACGAAGACGAAAGAGGGGATGCCATCCGGGGCATCCCGAAGCTTAGGCTCTTGATTGTCCTTGAATATTACCTGGGGGTGCCTTGGGCATCCCCAAGCTTAGGCTCTTGCCACTCCTTATTCCACAGTCCATCGAATCTTTACCCAAAACTTGAAAACTTCACAACACAAAACTTAACAGAAAATCTCGTGAGCTCCGTTAGCGAAAGAAAACAAAACACCACTTCAAGGTACTGTAATGAACTCATTCTTTATTTGTATTGGTGTTAAACCTACTGTATTCCAACTTCTCTATGGTTTATAAACTATTTTACTAGCCATAGATTCATCAAAATAAGCAAACAACACACGAAAAACAGAATCTGTCAAAAACAGAACAGTCTGTAGTAATCTGTAACTAATGCAAACTTCTGGAACTCAGAAAATTCTACCAAAATAGGACGACCTAGATAATTTGATTATTGATCTTCTGCAATTGGAATCAGTATTTTATCACATTGTGGTGATTTTAAACAATTGTTTTCGTGAACAGAAATTTTCTGGAATTTTCAGCAAGATAAAATAACTATCATCCAAGAAGATCCTATAGGTCTTACTTGGCACAAACACTAATAAAAACATAAAACTGCATCTAACCAGAGGCTAGATCAAATATTTATTACTAAACATAACCAAAAAGCAAGAAACAAAAATAAAATTGGGTTGCCTCCCAACAAGCGCTAACGTTTAACGCCCCTAGCTAGGCATGATGATTTCAATGATGCTCACCTAAAAGATAAGAATTGAAACATAAAGAGAGCATCATGAAGAATATGACTAGCACATTTAAGTCTAACCCACTTCCTATGCATAGGGATTTTGTGAGCAAACAACTTATGGGAACAATAATCAACTAGCATAGGAAGGCAAAACAAGCATAACTTTAAAACTTTAAGCACATAGAGAGGAAACTTGATATTATTGCAATTTCTACAAGCATATATTCCTCCCTCGTAATAATTTTCAGTAGCATAATGAATGAATTCAACAATATAACCAGCACATAAAGCATTCTTTTCATGATCTACAAATATAGAAAAATTATTACTCTCCACATAAGCAAAATTCTTCTCATTCGGAATAGTGGGAGCAAACTCAACAAAATAACTATCATGTGAAGCATAATCCAATTGAAAACTAAAATCATGATGACAAGTGTTATCATTATTCTTAATAGCATACATGTCATCACAATAATCATCATAAATAGCAACTTTGTTATCATAATCAATTGGAACCTCTTCCGAAATAGTGGATTCATCACTAAATAAAGTCATGACCTCTCCAAATCCACTTTCATCAATATAATCATCATAAAGAGGACGCATGCTTTCACCATAATAAATTTGCTCATCAAAACTTGGGGGACAAAAAATATCATCTTCATCAAACATAGCTTCCCCAAGCTTGTGGCTTTGCATATCATTAGCATCATGGATATTCAAGGAATGCATACTAACAATATCGCAATCATGCTCATCATTCAAATATTTAGTGCCAAACATTCTAATGCATTATTCTTCAAGCACTTGAGAACAATTATCGGAATCCTTATTTTCACGAAAGACATTAAAAAGATGAAGCATATGAGGCACTCTCAATTCCATTTTTTTGTAGTTTTCTTTTATAAACTAAACTAGTGATAAAACAAGAAACTAAAAGATTCGATTGCAAGATCTAAAGATATACCTTCAAGCACTCACCTCCCCAGCAACGGTGGCAGAAAAGAGCTTAGTTGACGGGGTGTGAGTGCCGCTTACCTAGCCTCCCCGGCAACGGCGCCAGAAAAGAGCTTGATGTCTACTACACAACCTTCTTCTTGTACATGTTGTTGGGCCTCCAAGTGCAGAGGTTTGTAGGACAGTAGCAAATTTCCCTCAAGTGGATGACCTAAGGTTTATCAATCCGTCGGAGGCGTAGGATGAAGATGGTCTCTCTCAAACAACCCTGCAACCAAATAACAAAGAGTCTCTTGTGTCCCCAACACACCCAATACAATGGTAAATTGTATAGGTGCACTAGTTCGGCGAAAAGATGGTGATACAAGTGCAATATGGATGGTAGATATAGGTATTTGTAATCTGAAAATATAAAAACAGCAAGGTAACAAGTAATAAAAGTGAGCGTAAACGGTATTGCAATGCTATGAAACAAGGCCTAGGGTTCATACTTTCACTAGTGCAAGTTCTCTCAACAATAATAACATAATTGGATCATATTACTATCCCTCAACATGCAACAAAGAGTCACTCCAAAGTCACTAATAGAGGAGAACAAACGAAGAGATTATGGTGGGGTACAAAACCACCTCAAAGTTATTCTTTCGGATCAATCTATTCAAGAGTTCGTACTAGAATAACACCTTAAGACACATATCAACCAAAACCCTAATGTCACCTAGATACTCCAATGTCACCTCAAGAATCCGTGGGCATGATTATACGATATGCATCACACAATCTCAGATTCATCTATTCAACCAACACAAAGTACTTCAAAGAGTGCCCCAAAGTTTCTATCGGAGAGTCAAGACAAAAACATGTGCCAACCCCTATGCATAGGTTCATGGGCGGAACCCGCAAGTTGATCACCAAAACATACATCAAGTGAATCACGTGATATCCCATTGTCGCCACAGATAAGCACGGCAAGACATGCATCAAGTGTTCTCAAATCCTTAAAGACTCAATCCGATAAGATAACTTCAAAGGGAAAACTCAATCCATTAGAAGAGAGTAGAGGGGGAGAAACATCATAAGATCCAACTATAATAGCAAAGCTCACGATACATCAAGATCGTATCACCTCAAGAACACGAGAGAGAGAGAGAGAGAGAGAGAGAGAGAGAGAGAGAGATCAAACACATAGCTACTGGTACATACCCTCAGCCCCGAGGGTGAACTACTCCCTCCTCGTCATGGAGATCGCCAGGATGATGAAGATGGCCACCGGTGAGGGATCCCCCCTCCGGAAGGGTGCCGGAACAGGGTCCCGATTGGTTTTTGGTGGCTACAGAGGCTTGCGGCGGCGGAACTCCTGATCTATTCTGTTTTCTGGAGGTTTCAGTATTTATAGGATTTTTTGGTGTAGGTCTCGCATCAGGGGGGTCTCCGGGCTGTCCACGAGGCAGGGGGCCACGCCCAGGGGGTGGGCGCGCCCCCACCCTCGTGGGTAGCCTGGGACACTCCTGGCCCAACTCTTTTACTCCGGGGGCTTCTTTTGGTCCAGAAAAAATCATAAAAAATTGGCACGTCAATTGGACTCCGTTTGGTATTCCTTTTCTGTAAAACTCAAGAACAAGGAAAAACAGAAACTGGCACTGGGCTCTAGGTTAATAGGTTAGTCCCAAAAATCATATAAAATAGCATATAAATGCATATAAAACATCCTAGAAGGATAATATAATAGCATGAATACTTCATAAATTATAGATACGTTGGAGACGTATCACGGCCCAAGATCCAGTAAGAGCCCCTGAGGCGCGATGCTCAGGAGGTCCCCTTTAGCACTCAAGCAGCCATGGTAAGGCAAGAAAGGGAGGCGAAGTGGCCGCAACGGGGCTGCGGCGTGCGTGACCCTTAGGCTTCATCAATCAGTCGATCTGAGCGCGAGACTTATCTTGGCGGTTTGGGGTCAATTCCTTGTGATGTGCCAGGCTAGCGCGCAAGCTTCCACAGCATAGCTAGGTCGGGCCCATACGAGCCTCCCTCCTCCCGTGCTCTCCTTAGTGCTCTACATCCTCAGGTCCCAGCCCTCGAGCGAGCTCAGCCGCCGCTGGTATGCCAGGTCGTGATGCCGTGGTCAAGGCTAGGGGGTGAGGGCTGGAGAGCCAGCAAGAGCTCCTGAGTCGCGATGCTCAGGAGCCCCCCTTTAACGCGCAAGTGGATTACTCGAGAGAATAGGAAGCTTGCGGTGCCGCCTGCTACCCTCCTCGCGAGATCCCTGCGAACCAGCACAAGGAAGAAAAACGGTTTTGCCGCTTCAGTTGCCAGCCTGTCGCTGGTTGCTCCGCGAAGAAACGAAGGCACTGAGGGCCTGGTGAGGTGACGTGCGCGGAGTGTGCCGCGAGCCAGAGCTCGACCGCTCAAGTTTGTCGATGTGGCAGGGACGAACCCATGCACCAGCGTCGTGCCTGTGTGAATAGCCCCCGAGGGGGGTGATAGTCGAGCATGCGGCAGTCATGGACAAGTTAAGCATGAAAGGTAGATCAGCTTGGGTGAATGCAGAAAGATACATGACACTGGATCAGGCCCAAGTGGCTTGGGGATGATGCAGCCCGAGGGGCGCCCCCAGCAAGGTAAGCTAAAGACATAAGCAAAAGTGATACATGCCATAGGGACTGACCCACGCGGCCTGGGAATAATGCAGCCTGAGGGGCGCTCCCAGCTAAACGAACTTGGAAAATGTCACCTGGTTCTGTCGACGAAGGAGAGTTGGTGCAGCTGAAGGCGTGCCGCGAAGGGGTAGCCCCTCACGAGCCACTGGGGCCCTGAGCCTCGGGAGGCTCTAGGGACTCAGGTGGTTCCCTGAGGACCGTCTCCATCTCTGCCAGGACGACGCGATGCCTGGCCTCCTGAGCCGCCAGGACGCGCTTCAGGTTGCGCTGGTAGACGAACGACACGCTCGGCAAGCCAAAAGGCATGCAAACGTAGCTGTGCGGTGGGCCCTCGCACCGGCCCACGCGCGAAGGCCAGAAGAGCTCCTGAGAGGCGGCTCTGTTGAGCCCTGGAATGTCGATGCAGATGCGCAACCCGGCATCCTCGCCTGGATGGGGAGCTGCGCCTCATGAGCGGCGGTCGCCGCGCATGGCCCTTGCGTCTTGTAGTAACTGAGTGGTCTTGGTGATGAACTCCTGAGCGGTGGGCGCTCCTTGCCATGTGTTCTCCTGAGGGAAACGTACCGTGAAGCACGCCTCCAAGTGGTGCCCAAGCGCCTCCCTCGTGATGTTGGCAAGGTCTGAGGCCCTCCAGAAGAGAGCCACCGAGCCCTGCCCGAGGAGGGCGCCGGGCGCGCCTTCCTATGCGATGAAGGGAGGCGCCCCTGGAGCGGGAGCTGATCCTGACGAGGTTCCAATTATGACGCCATCCTCTTGAGATCCTGCACGGCGCAGCTGCTTGTTCTTCTTGGGGAGGGCCTCGGGAGGGCCCTCGCCTTTGCTATCGGGGTTGTCGATTGCTGCAGCTTGAAAAGCGTGCTCGAGGGAGCACACCGAATCTCTTTCTTCGCACGGGACTGTGATGATTCCGCCACTTCCTGGCATCTTGAGGACGTTGTAGCCATGGTGCGTCACCGCCATGAACTTTGCCAGGGCTAGATACCCAAGGATGGCGTTGTATGGCAGACGGATGTGCGCGACGTTGAAGTCGATGAGCTCAGTGTGGTAGTTCTTGCGTTCCCCGAAGGTGACAGGGAGGCAGACCTGCCCTACCGGTGTGGTGGAATCGTCGGTCACTCCTGCGAAAGGCTTGGTAGGCTGAAGCTGGTCATATGGCACTTGGAGGTTGTCGAACGTGTCGACGGACAGGACGTTAAGCTCTGCGCCGCCGTCGATGAGGGTCTTGGTAACTTGCACGTTGATGATGACTGGTGAACAAAGCATCAGGAGGGCGCCAGTGGTGGCTGCGCACTTGAGCTGATCTGCCGAGTTGAAGGTGATGGCGCACTGGGACCACCTGAGCGGGCGCGTGGCCTCGAGCTTGGGGAGGACTGCGTTCACTTCACGAGCAAACTGTTTGAAGATACGCTGCGAGGCTGGGGCCTGGGCTCCGCCCAAGATGCAGGCGATAGCGCGCGGCTCCTGGAAGGCCCCAGCCCCCTCGTCTTGATGGTGGTCGTCGTTCCTTCTTGGCGGTGGCGGCAGCGGGGGAAGACCGGCGTTGCCCTGAGGTCGATCCTCACGAGGCTGGTCTCTCCAGGCACCCCCGTGAGGATGATCCTGCCAGCGGTCCTTGTGTCACGACCGGTCTTTCAATAAAATATTTATTGAGAGACCAATCCCTTTTACGGACCAGCGAGGAAGAATTCCTTCTCACTGGTAGACAATATCTTGGTCACAGAAGAAAAATACCAGGAGTACTAAATATAATACAAGGTTGAGCAGAGACTGCCCAACAATTTATTACATGCACGCCGCTAAAACAAGACGGCGGATAGGGTGGCAAACTACTAACTTACGATAATAACGGTGGTGGAAATATCACCGCGAAGCGAGTGATATGATTCCAGAAGACTACAACTCTTCGAGCGTCGGAGTGAGGCTCGAGAAGTCTTATTGCGGGTGGCGGAAGCATAAACAAAACAAGTGACCAAAATCCGGGATCGCGCAGGACTGACTGGGACTCCTCTAGGCATCGGACGCGCTATCAAACTCTTCATCCAAGAGATCGCCTTCGTCAACATATGGCCAAATCAACAAGCCAGGTGAGTACTATGAAAGTACTCGCAAGACAGTTCGGACATAAGATAACGAATGCAACATGAAGCATATGAACAAGTTAACCAGTGCGATCAGACATAGAGATAATAAATACTGGGTGCCAAGCGAGGGTCTGAATGACGCCTCGAGCGGAAACTGCAGAATAGTAATACTGGTGCCAAACGAGTGTCTGAAAGACTCCTCGAGCGGAAAATGCGGAATATTAATACAGGTGCCAAATGAGTGTCTGAAAGACTCCTCGAGCGGAAAATGCGGAATATTAATACAGGTGCCAAACGAGTGTCCGAAAGTCTCCTCGAGCGGAAAATGCGGAATATTAATAGAGGTGCCAAACGAGTGTCTGAAAGACTCCTCGAGAGGAAAATGCAGAATAATAATGCCACAGTCGGGCGTCGGGGCGACACCACATAAAGGGCTTATAACAGAAAATAAAGACAGTGCATGCCGCAGTCGGACGTCTGAGCGACATCACATAGAGGGCTTATATTTAAAGTGAGAAACGAGTACACGCCACAGTCGGACGTCTGCGCGACGTCTCATAAAGGGCTTATATCACAACTCATTAATACAATAGTTCGGGAACATAAATTATCACAAGCGTGAGACAAATATAAAGTTAGTCCATCCACAGGAATAACAATAAATCTGAATTTACCACTTGAGCTCGTTCACCGGGGACAAGTTTTTCACACAGATAGATATGGATATAATACTTACACTGCTTGATCATGGATACGATGATTTGGAAAGAATTGACTCTGCAGAGTTTGTACTTAACCACAGCCAACGGATTTCAGTAGTCACGGGGACTAGTTCCGTCTACGGTGTTTTGGAAGAAACACGTCTAACCAGTACACACCCAATTCAACCATCCGAAGCCAGGGATCACCCTCGGAAACATTCAAGAAAAACCTTGAGACGGGGAGGCTACAACCTCGCTTGGCATGGGATCAAATTTCTATACGCGCGCTTTAAGGGGGTGCCCCCCTCTCGGTCCCAACCGGAAACACCCATGCCCCCTGACCGGATGACTGGCTTTAATCCTGGGCCAAGGTACCATCATCCCGGCCTCTCTGTTTGGTGTGTACACGGAAAGAGGTTACCAACTTACTAAACCGCATCCTGGCAATGAGACATGTGGTAGCACGGAAGGGGAAAGAACGGTAACACGGCTCCAACCATGTTAACGTCGGAAAAGTCGGATGACGCAAGGCTGGCATGCTACAACAGTACCACCTTGCTGCCCTTCATGTCACCACATGATTAGGCCATCTCTCATCAGAGACCATCGCAACTTTGGAACATGCGGAAGGAGAACGATAATGTGGCTCCAACCATGTTAACGTCGGAGAAAGCCGGATGACGCAAGGCTGGCATGCTACAACAGTACCACCTTGCTGCCCTTCATGTCACCACATGATTAGGCCATCTCTCATCAAAGATCATCCTGACTTTGGGACAACCGGGTGGTTGCCTTACAAGCAACGGGGTATTTACCGACATTCATATGCCACGCACAAACTTTCACGTGAACACGTAAAACATCTGTCATATCAAATGTTCAAAACATGCTTGCCTGGTTCGGAGAAGTCGGAGTCTAGCTCGGCGAAGTTCGCGGCTCCGTCACCTTTCCCGGAACCTACGGCAATCACGAAACGGGTACTAACGTGAAAACAAACACATGCACAGAAACTTTTCCAAATATTTTTCAAATAAATCCCATAAAAAACTAGACAAAATTTGAAGATTGCCAGAAAAAGAATCACTCAAAAATACCTTTTTATTAAAAAGTTATAAAGGTTTCTGTCCAGGGACTTATCTGTAATGAAACAGAAAAGTTCCAGGGTTTTAACTGAGAAAACAGAAAACGCTTCGGTTGGGAATGCGCAAGCGCAAATGAGAAAACGTATTCTGCCCGAAGGCGCCAACAGAAAACGGTTCGCGAATAAAAGAACAGAGGCTGACACGCGGGGTCCACATGTCAGGTTTGAAAAGCTCGCCGGCGCCCGAAGACTGCGGTGGACGCCTGCGTCGAACCACGGCGAGTTAGGAGGAACGGAGGGTACCAAGAGCTTCAGCGTCCTCTTCCGCGTCGGTGGGTGGTGGACTCGTCCAACGGGGAGCACCACGTCGACGGCGACACTTTCTCCGGCGGACGGCGGCTCGGGTGAGGATGGGGAACACTGGTGGAGGGCTGCAAGCTTCAAATTGAAGTGCGGGTCAGAAAGAGGGATGCATGGTGAAGCTACTGGCAAGAGAATGGAGGCGGAGGAGCACACACGGGGGCGAATCGGGCTGGATCCCGTGGCGGGTCGTGGCGGCCGGAGTCGAGGAAGGAGACCTCCTCGGGGCTCTTCCAGTGGCTAGGCGTGCTCTAGGGGGAGTGCAGTGCTGGTGGGTGCTCGAGTTGAAGCTCGGGGCCTCTATTTATAGGCAGATCGACGGGGTGGCCGTGAATGGAGAATCTCCGGCGAGCGATTACGGCGGAGCAGTGGATTGGCAGGGGGTTTGAGCGGCCGGGCAGCATCAGTGGAGGTTACTGGATTCGTTTTGCAGCTAAACGGGGTCGGTCTTGGCGTAATGGCGTCGGTCCACGGTGAGGTGACCGCACGGGCTCAACGGCGGCAGAGAGCGCGCTCCGCGCCCTGCGGTTCACGACGAGAGCGGCAACGCGTTCGGGGGAGTCGAAGGCCACGCGGCGAGCTCCGGTGGTTTGGGCGGTGCTGGGTGGCGTCGTCGGCGCCGTGTCTCCCGCTGGCGTCCGCAAAGCCGCCGCCGGCGTCGGTCACGGGGCGGCGCACCTTCTGCTGCTCGTCGCCGACGCCCGCAAGGCGCCAGGCGTTCGTGCGGTGCAGGAACAAGGGGGCGGGGACGAGGAGCAAGGCGACGCGGTGGCACTGGCGAGATCGACGTCCTCCTCTGAAGAAAACGACAGCAGCCACTGACTGAATCTCTGAACTTTCTAAACTTTGACAAAGACAGTGCACTGCAGGTGTTCGACAGAAGGTTTTGGCTATGAGATAAATTTTTCTGGAGATGTAACTTGGTGAGATGACCACTCAATGCACCCAGAGGCTGCCTGATTTTACTTGGAATTTTTGGAGAAGGTTTGGAATGAATTTCACCAAATTTGACAAATCTGGTCCAAACTTGCAGCAAGTGTAGTTTGAAAATTTTGAACTGAAGACCAGTGGATCTTCATGGTTCTAGGTTGAGGGTACAAAGGACCAGGGAGGAGAGTTGGTTTGGGGGCAAAAATCAAAACAGAAAATGGAGTTCCTTTGTAAATCTCCAAGTGGTAGAATAGAAGACAGAAATTTGTTTGAATATAATTTGAATGGAAATAATCACATGGGGAGGTTCAACTTGCTGGATTTGATGCAAATCATGATCCAGAGGTGAGGGAGTGGTTAGGAGAGAGGATTTGCACTAATGCCATGGCAAGAAGGAATTGTTGAAAGTGGCAAAGGATTTTCCAAAAGCCATAGTGCAAATTCAAAAAGGTTTTCAAAAGTTATTTTCCCCAAAAGAAAAAAAACATTTTGTCTTGAGTCCAAATGAAGAGCAAGCACCTCCAAGACCAAAGACAGATCTTGGGTGAATCCAAATAAAACTTTTTGCCATAAAGAAAAATTATATGAGAGGGAGAGTTCTTCTTGAAGAAAAATTTAAATCACTCCCCTCAAGTCCAATAAAATCTTTTGAAAAATCCAAATAAAAATTTGGGTGTCACACCTTGCGAGGCCAGTTGTGCCACTCCTGGCGCGGGCCACGGCCGTCCCAGCGTCCGCCACCACGTCCTCCTCCTCGGTCGTAGCCCCGGTCACTGCGTTCAGGGCGCCGACCGAAACGTCCTTCACGAATGGCTCTGAGCTCTTGACAGTCACTGGTGTTGTGGGTGTTCAGGTTGTGGAAGGCGCAGAACGGTCGGCTGTTCTTGGATGACTCAGGCTAATCTCTGCCTCGCTTGGTGTCCGGCTCCGCTGCGAGCACAGCTGCTTCCTTGCGCTTCACGTCCTTGGCCTTGGCCTTCTTCTCCTCTGCACCCGCAGCTGGCAGCTCGAGGAGGGAAAGGCGCCCCTCCTCCACTCTTGCGCACTTGGTCGCCAGGTTGAACAGCTCCTGAGATGTGCACAGCTCCTCGTGGATAGCGAGCTCTTCCTTCATCTTGATGTCGCGGACGCCATCGGAGAACGCGGAGATGATGGCCTCATCCGTCACCTTGGGGATCCTGAGGCGAGTGTTGTTGAAGCGCTGTATGTACTTCTGAAGGGTCTCTCCTGATTGTTGCTTGATGCGGCACAGGTCACCCGCGGCCGGCGGGCGGTTGGGAGTGCCCTGGAAGTTGGCGACGAAGCGGTCGCGCATCTCGTCCCAGGAGGAGATCGAGCCTTGTGGCAGGTTCAGGAGCCAGGAGCGGGCACCATCCTTGAGAGCCATAGGAAACCAGTTCGCCATGACCTTCTCGTCGCCGTTGGCTGCTTCGATGCTCAGCTCGTAGAGCTGCAGGAACTCCGCGGGGTCGAGGGTGCCGTCGTAGCGAGGAGGCAGATCTGGCTTGAACTTGCCCGGCCAGGCGACGCTACGCAGCTCGGGGGTGAAGGCGCGGCAGCCGGCCGTGGTTGCCGGGGCCCGTCTTGGAGGTGGAGCTTGGTCTTGATGAGGCCCGTGTGCCGCCATCGCAGGTAGCGCGCGGTCTTGGCGAGGCGGCGCGGGGAGCGCAGGTGCAGCTTCTCGCGGCCGAGGAATTTCTTGGCAGCTTCTCTCTTCGCGCGTGGGCACCGGGCATGGTGGGTCGCGCCGTTGGGCCGCGCGCCTTGGCGCCAAGGCACCGTCTTGGGGCAGAGGTGGTGGAGGTGCTCCATGAGCTACATCGCCCGTGGGTGGCGGAGGGCGAGGCAGAGAGAGGGACGGCGCCGGGGAGCCCCCTGCGGCGCGGACGAGCTCGGCTACGCGGTCGAGCCAGTCCTCGTAGAGGTCGTCGACCGGGCGGTAGCGCAAGAGCTCGTTCGCCATGAGGAGCGCGGCCTGCGCGTCCATGGGAGCGCGACGTACGTGGGACGAGGAATCGGCCGGGGTCAGCGATGGAGTGGCGGTGCAGCCGTCCTGCCGCACCGACGGGTGCAGCGAGGACGCTTGCTGCTCGTTCCCCGCCGGGCCGGTGGCAGCGTTGGCGGCGGGAGACGGAGAACAATGAGGTGGCCCACCGACGGGAGCCATCTGAGCAACGCGAGCGGTGAGGGCAGCCCGACGCTCATCTCGAGCGCGGCAAGCGTCTGCCATGGAGGCGACGGAGCGACGGAGTGCCGATCAATGGAAGGGAAGCTACGACGCACCCCTACCTGGCGCGCCAAATGTCGGATCTCGGGTTCTGGCAAAACCCTTAAGGTTCGAACTCTGGGGTGCGCGCGAAGTTCTTTCCCTCCTACAGATCCACGCCCTAGCTCGCTAAGATCTCGCGGACGAACTCGACGAACTCGCAACACAAGGACACAAGATTTATACTGGTTCGGGCCACCGTTGCAGTGTAATACCCTACTCCAGTGTGGTGGTGGTGGATTGCCTCTTGGGCTAATGATGAACAGTACAAGGGGAAGAACAGCCTCCTGAGGTTGAGGCGTTCTTGTGTTCGGTGTGTGGCTAAGGATTGGCTCTCGATCAGATGTGATCAAGCTGCCTCCTATTGTGGTGGCTAGTTCTACTTATATAGGCCCTGGTCCTCTCCCCAAATATTGAGCAGGAAGGGAGCCAACAACGGAGGCCAATTTGAAAGGGGACAACTGGTACAAGCTATCCTGACAAAAGCGGTCTCCGCCTGCAAAAGGCTCTGGTGATGACGCCGTCTCGGGCTCCACGGTGACCTCCGTCCTGCCGTCCGGCTAGTCTTGGTCTCATTGCACTGATATGGAAACCTTTTCCTAATGCCTCGGTACTCCGCGCCTGTGCTGGCCTCCTTAGCACCAAAGAGGAAACAAGGACGCTGCGTGTGCTGGCGCCCGCCTGATCCCGATCGTCATGGCTCACGTCACGAGAGCCTTGCGAGGTTCGCCCTGCCTTGATATCTCCGCTCCTCGCGAGGCAGCCTGGTGAGGCCGCTCCTAAGGAGGTCTTGCATCGTCCGCCTCGCGAGGCTTGGCCCCTCGCGAGGGTCTTGAATGCCTTGTTGATGAAGATGGGTCGTACAGGCCTGCTCGCATAGCCACACCGTGGGCCGCAGGCAGGCAAGTCTGGGGACCCCCATTCCTAGAACGCCGTGGCAAGGTGAGACGGGGAGGCGACGTCGCCGCAACAAGGCTGCGGCGAGCGTGTCCCCTAGGTTCCGACGATTAGTTGATCTGGGCTCGTGACTTATCTTGGCGGTCCGGGGTCGATTCCTCGTGATGCGTCAGGCCTGCGCGCAAGCATCCGTAGCGTAGCTAGGTCGGGCCCATTCGAGTCTCCCCCTCTCCCATGCTCTCCTTTGTGCTCTACGTCCTCAGGTCCCAGCCCTTGAGCGAGCTCAGCCGCCGCTGGTATGCCAGGTCGCGTGCCGTGGTCAAGGCCAGGGGGTGAGGGCTGGAGAGCCAGTAAGAGCTCCTGAGTCGCGATGCTCAGGAGCCCCCCTTTTAACGCGCAAGCAGATTACATGGAAGAGGCGGGGGCTCGCGGTGCCGCTCGCTGTTATCCTGATGAGATTCCTGCAGGCCAGCACAAGGAAGGATACGGTATGTCGTTATGGTTGCCAGCCTGCCACTGGTTGCTCCGCGAGGGAGTGAGGGCACTGAGGGCCTGGTGAGGTGACGTGCGCGGGGCGTGCCGCAAGCCAGAGCTCGACCGCTTAGGTTTATCGACGTGGCAGGGACGGACCCGTGCGCCAGCGCCGTGCCAGCGTGAGGAGGCACCGTGGGAGGTGACGATCAAGCAGGTAATGGCCATAGACAGGTTAAGCATGAAAGCAGTAGGCTCAAGTAAATGCAAGGGAGATACATGCCACTGGGTCAGGCCCGAGCGGCTTGGGGATGATGCAGCCCGAGGGGCGCCCCCAACAAGGTAAGCTAAAGACATAAAAAGGATACATGCCACAGGGACGGACCCACGCGGCCTGGGAATGATGCAGCCGTGGGGGCGCTCCCAGCTAAATAAACTTGGAAAATGTCACCTGGTTCTGTTGACGAAGGAGAGTTGGGGCAGCTGAAGGTGCGCGGCGAAAGGATTGCTCCTCACGAGCCACCGGGGCCCTGAGCCTCGGGAGGCTCTGGGGGCTCAGGTGGTTCCTTGAGGACCGTCTCCATCTCCGCCGGCACAGCATGGTGACTGGCCTCCTGAGCCGCCAGGATGCTCTGCATGTTGCGCTGGTAGGCGGACGACACGCTCGGCAGGCCAAAAGGCATGCGAACGTAGCTGTGCGGTGGGCCCTCGCAGCGTCCCACGTGCGAAGGCCAGAAAAGCTCCTGAGAGGCGGCCCTGTTGAGCCCTGGGACGTCGATGCAAATGCGCAGCCCGACATCCTCGCCTAGATGGGAAGCTGTGCCTCGTGAGCGGCGGTTGCCGCGCATGGCCCTTGCGTCTTGCAATTCCTGAGTGGTCTTGGTGATGAACTCCTGAACGGTGGGCGATCCTTGCCTTGTGCCCTCCTGAGGGAAACGTGCCGCGAAGCACGCCTCCAAGTGGTTCCCAAGCGCCTCCCTCGTGATGTGGGCAAGGTCTGAGGCCCTCCAGAAGAGAGCCCCCGAGCCCTGCCCGAGGAGGGCGTCGGGCACGCCTTCCTATGCGATGGAGGAAGGCGCCCCTGGAGCGGGTGCTGATCCTGACGAGGTTCCAGCAGCGACGCCACCCTCCTGAGGTCCTGCACGGCGCAGCTGCTTCTTCTTCTTGGGGATGACCTCAGGAGGGCCCTCGCCCTTACTGTCGGGGTCGTCGATTGCTGCAGCTTGAAAGGCACGCTCGAGGGAGCACACCACGTCTCTTTCTTCGCACGGGACTGTGATGATCCCGCCGCTTCCCGGCATCTTGAGGACATTGTAGCCGTGATGGGTCACCGCCATGAACTTGGCCAGGGCTGGACACCCGAGGATGGCATTGTATGGTAGATGGATGTGCGCGACGTCGAAGTCGATGAGCTCGGTGCGGTAGTTCTTGCGTTCTCTGAAGGTGACAGGGAGGCGGACCTGCCCTATCGTTGTGGTAGAACCGTCAGTCACTCCTGAGAAAGGCTTGGTTGGCTGAAGTTGGTCATATGGCACTTGAAGGTTGTCGAACGTGTCGACGGACAGGACATTGAGCCCTGTGCCGCCGTCGATGAGGGTCTTGGTAACTTGCACATTGCTGATGACTGGTGAACAAAGCATCGGGAGGGCGCCAGCGGTAGCTGCGCACTTGAGCTGATCTGTCGAGTTGAACGTGATGGGGCACTGGGACCATCTGAGTGGGCGTGTGGCCTCGAGCTTGGGGAGGACTGCATTCACTTCACGAGCAAACTGCTTGAAGATATGCTGCGAGGCTGGGGCCTGGGCTCCGCCCAAGATGCAAGCGATAGCACGCGGCTCCTGGAAGCCCCCAGCCCCCTCGTCTTGATGGTGGTCATCATTCCTTCTTGGTGGTGGCGGTAGCGGAGGGAGTCTGGCGTTGCCTTGAGGACGATCCTCACGAGGCTGATCCCTACAGGCGCCCTCGCGTGGCTAATCCTACCAGCGGTCCTCACGAGGCCGGTCGTGCCACTCCTGGCGCGGGCCACGGTCGTCCCAGCGTCCGCCACCACGTCCTCCTCCTCGGCCGTAGCCCCGTCCGCCGCGCTCGGGGCGTCGACCGTAGCGTCCTTCACGAATGGCTCTGAGCTCTTGACACTCGCTGGTGTTGTGGGTATTCAGGTTGTGGAAGGCGCAGAACGGACGGCTGCTCTTGGATGACTCAGGCTAGTCTCTGTCGTGCTTGGTTTCCAGTTTTGCTGCGAGCACAACTGCTCCCTTGCGCTTCACGTCCTTGGCCTTAGCTTTCTTCTCCTCCGAGTCTGCGGCCGGGAGCTCGAGGAGAGAGAGGCGCCCCTCCACAGCTCTTGCGCACTTGGTCGCCAGGTTGAACAACTCCAGAGACATGCACAGTTCCTCGTGGATAGCGAGCTCTTCCTTCACCTTGACGTCGCGGACGCCATCAGAGAACGCATAGATGATGGCCTCGTCCGTCACCTTCGGGATCTTGAGGCGGACGTTGTTGAAGCGCTGGATGTACTTCTGGAGGGTCTCTCCTGGTTGTTGCTTTACGCGGCGCAGGTCACCCGCGGCCGTCGGGCGGTCGCGAGTGCCCTGGAAGTTGGCAACGAAACGGTTGCGCATCTCATCCCAGGAGGAGATCGAGCCCGGGGGCAGGTTCAGGAGCCAGGAGCGGGCGCCATCCTTGAGAGCCATGGGGAACCAGTTCGCCATGACTTTCTCATTGCCGTTGGCCACTTCGATGCTCAGCACGTAGAGCTATAAGAACTCCGCGGGGTCGGGGGTGCCGTCTTAGCGAGGAGGTAGATCTGGCTTGAACTTGCCCGGCCAGGCGACGCTACGCAGCTCCGGGTGAAGGCGTGGCAGCCAGCCGTGGTCACCGGGGCCTGCCTCGGAGGTGGAGCTTGGTCTTGATGGGGTCTGCGCACTGCGGCTGCAGGCGGCGCGCGGTCTTGTCGCAGCAGACGGTCCTGGCGCGGCGGTGCGAGGAGTGGTGGAGCGTTTTCTTGCGGCGGAAGGACTTCTTGACAACTTCTCTCTTCACGCGCGGGCACCGGACGCGGTGGGTCGCGTCATGGAGCTGCGCGCCTTGGCGCCAGGGCGCCGTCTTGATGCAAAGGTGGTGGAGGTGCTCCATGGGCCACGTCGCCGGTGGCTGGCGGAGGTCGAGGCAGAGAGAGGGAAGGCGCAAGGGAGCCCCCTGCGGCGCGGACGAGCTCGGCGATGCGGTCGAGCCAGTCCTCGTAGAGGTCCTCGACCGGGCGGTAGCGCAGGAGCTCGTGCGCCATGAGGAGCGCGGCCCGCGCATCCATGGGAGCGCGACGTGCATGGGACGAAGAACCGGCCAGGGTCAGCGATGGAGTGGCGGTGCGGCCATCCCGCCGCACCGAGGGGTGCAGCGAGGATGCTTACTGCTCGTTCCCTGCCGGGCCGGTGGCGGCGTTGGCGGCAGGCGACGAGGAACGACGAGGTGGCCCGCCGACGGAAGCCGTCTGAGCGACGCGGGCGGCGAGGGCAGCCCGGCGCTCAGCGCGAGCACGGCGAGCGTCCGCCATGGAGAGGACGGAGCAACGGGGCGCGGAGCGACGGAAGGAAGCTTCGGCGCACCCCTACTTGGCGCGCCAAATGTCGGATCATGGGTTCCGGCAGGACCCTCAAGGTTCGAACACTGGGGTGCGCGCGAAGATTTCCTCCCTACCGATCCACGCCCTAGCTCGCTAAGATCTCGCGGACGAACTCGACGAACTCACAACACAAAAGACACAAGATTTGTACTGGTTCAGGCCACCGTTGTGGTGTAATACCCTACTCCAGTGTGGTGGTGGTGGATTGCCTCTTGGGCTGATGATGAACAGTACAAGGGGAAGAACAGCCTCCTGAGGTTGAGGTGTTCTTGTGCTTGGCCAACTTGTGTGGGTGAGGATCCGATGCCTCTTGTTGTGGTGGCTAGTCCTATTTATAGAGGCCCTGTTCCTCTCCCTAAGTATTGACCGGGAAGGGAGCCAACAACGGCCAATTTGAAAGGGGACAGCTAGTACAGCTTATCCTGACAAAAGCGGTCTTCGCCTGCGAAAGGCTCTGGTGGTGACGCCGCCTTGGGCTCCATGGTGACCTCCGTCTTGCCGTCATGCTGGTCTTGGTCTCGTTGCACCGATATGGAAACCTTTGCCTGATGCCTCGGTACTCCGCGCCTGCGCTTGCCCCTTTAGCACCAAAGAGGAAACAAGGACGCTGCGCGCGGCACCCGCCTGGTCTCGATCGTCATGCCTCACGTCACGAGGACCTCATGAGGTTTGCCTTGCCTTGATCTCTCCGCCCCTCGTGAGCCTGCCTGGCGAGGCCGCTCCTGAGGAGGTCTTGCGTCGTCCGCCTCGCGAGGCTTGGCCCCTCGCGAAGGTCTCGAATGCCTTATTGATGAAGATGGGCTGTATAGGCCTGCTAGCTCAGCCACGCCATGGGCCGCAGGCAGGCAAGTCTTGGGACCCCCGTTCCCAGAACGCCGACAACTGGTCTATGTTTATCCATTTTATCGGGTTTAGCAATTCTAGCAGCTTCTGCACAGAAGTAAATAACATGCCCATCTATATCTTCTTCCAAGAGATCTTTAACCATAGCAAAATTAGGTTCTACTCTAATTTGTTCATCTGGATTAGGTGTTCTAACATAGCTTTTGTTAACCACAGTTGAAACTTTAGCATGTTCCTTTATCCTAACAGGAAAAGGGGGTTTCTCAATATAAGCAGTAGGAACAACTGGATCAACATTATAAAGTATAGTCTCTTCTTTAACTGGTACCGGTTCTTTAATTTCTTCTTTAATAGGTGGGTGATATTTAAACCACTTCTCTTTAGGGAGTTCAACATGAGTAGCAAATGATTCACAAAAGGAGGCTACTATCTCAGAGTCAAGTCCATATTTAGTGCTAAACTTTTGAAAAGCATCGGTATCCATAAAAGATTTAAAACAATCATACTTAAGCTTTATACCTGACTCTTTACCTTCGTTGAGTTCGCAATCTTCAGAGTTGCGTTTAATTCTTTCCAAAAGATCCCACCGGAATTCAATAGTTTTCTTCATAAAAGAACCAGCACAAGAAGTATCCAGCATGGTTTGATCATTACGAGAAAGCCGAGCATAAAAGTTCTGAATAATAATTTCTCTTCAGAGATCATGATTGGGTCATGAATATAACATTGACTTAAGCCTCCCCCAAGCTAGAGTGACACTTTCTCCTTCACGAGGCCAAAAATTATATATATAATTCCGATCACGATGAACTAGATGCACATGATAATTTTTTTGGTGGAACTCCAATTTTAAACGATTCCAATTCCATGATCCAATATCATCGCATAGCCTATACCATGCCAATGCTTTCCCCTTCAAAGATAAAGGGAAAACCTTTTTCATAACTTCATCCCTAGGTAAACCTGCAATCTTGAACAATCCACAAATTTGTTCTACATATATCAAGTGCATATCAGGATGTTCGGTTCCATCTCCTGCATAAGGATTAGCTAGCAGTTGTTCTATCATACCCGAAGGAATTTCATATTCAAAATTTTCAGTAGGTGCAGTAGGTTGAGGGGTAGCTAATTATGGTTCAGGACGAGGTGAAGATACCCCTAAGAAACCCCTCAAAGGATTGTTTTCCATAGTAACAAGTGACAATAAATTTCAGCACACTATATAAATGTTTCCTTACCAAAGGCGCTTCACTCCCCAGCAACGGCGCCAGAAAATAGCCTTGATGAGCCAAAAGAATAGGGGATCGATTGTAGCTCTTTTCGATAAGTAAGAGTGTCGAAACCAACGAGGAGCATAAGGAAGTGACAAGTAGTTTTCAGTAAGTAATGTCTGCAAGTGCTGAAATTGTAAGTAGTGAGTAGTTTGATAGCAAGGTAATTTGTAACGAGCAAGTAACGATAATAGTAACAAGTATGCAGCAAGGTAGCCCAATCCTTTTGAGGCAAAGGACAGGACAAAAACGCTTATGATAAGCAAAGCGTTCTTGAGGGTAAATGGGAATTTCTGTTGGGGAACGCAGTATTTCAAATTTTTTACCTACGATCACGCAAGATCTATTCTAGGAGATGCATAGCAACGAGCGGGGAGAGTGTGTCCACGTACCCTCGTAGACCGCAAGCGGAAGCGTTTAGTTACGCGGTTGATTTAGTCGAACGTCTTCACGATCCAAGTACCGAACATACGGCACCTCCGCGATCAGCACACGTTCAGCTCGATGACGTCCCTCGAACTCTTGATCCAGTTGAGGCTGAGGGAGAGTTCCGTCAGCATGACGGCATGGCGACGGTGATGATGAAGTTACCGGCGCAGGGCTTCGCCTAAGCACTATGACAATATGACTGAGGTGTGTAACTGTGGAGGGGGGCACCGCACACGGTTAAGAGAAACTTGTGTGTCTTTGGGGTGCCCCCCTCCCCACGTATATAAAGGAGGGGAGGAGGAGCCCGACCAACAAGGGGCACGCCAGGGAGAGGGGAGTCCTACTAGGACTCCAGCCTAGTAGGATTCGGCCCCACCCTTTTTTCCTTCTACCAGAGGGGGAAAAGGGGAAGGAGAGGGAGTAGGAGAAGGAAAGGGGGTGGCGCCCCCTTCCCAAGTCCAATTCGGCCTCCGCCCTTGTGGGGGGCGCACCAGCCCCTTGTGGGCTGGTTAGCCTCCCTCCTATGGCCCATAAGGCCCATATCTTTCCCCGGGGGTTCCGGTAACCTCCCGGTACTCCGAAAAAATGCCCGAATCACTCAGAACCATTCCGATGTCCGAATGCAACCTTCCAATATATGAATCTTTACCTCTTGACCATTTCAAGACTCCTCGTCATGTCCATGATCTCATCCAGGACTCCAAACAAACTTCGGTTATCAAATCACATAACTCATAATACAAATCGTCATCGAACGTTAAGTGTGCGGACCCTACGGGTTCGATAACTATGTAGGCATGACCGAGACACATCTCCGGTCAATAACCAATAGCGGAACCTGGATGCTCATATTGGCTCCTACATATTCTACGAAGATCTTTATCGGTCAAACCGCATAACAACATATGTTATTCCCTTTATCGGTCAAACCGCATAACAACATACAATTCTAGCATAAATAACAATTCTAGCGTCTTGATCTATCTCTATAGATCTTGATGCCCAATACGTAAGCAGCTTCACCGAGGTCTTTCTTTGAAAAACTCCTTTCAAACACTCCTTTATGCTTTCCAGAAAATTCTACATCATTTCCGATCAACAATATGCCATTCACATATACTTATCAGAAAGGTTGTAGTGCTCCCACTCCCTTTCTTGTAAATACAGGCTTCACCGCAAGTCTGTATAAAACTATATGCTTTGATCAACTATCAAAGCGTATATTCCAACTCCGAGATTCTTGCACCAGTCCAGAGATGGATTGCTGGAGCTTGCACATTTTGTTAGCACCTTTAGGGTTGACAAAACCTTCTAGTTGTATCATATACAACTCTTCTTTAATAAACCCATTAAGGAATGCAGTTTTGATATCCATTCATCAGATTTCATAAAATGTGGCAATTGCTAACATGATTCGGACAGACTTTAAGCATCGATACGAGTGAGAAAATCTCATCGTAGTCAACATCTTGAATTTGTCAAAAACCCTTTTCGACAAGTCGAGCTTTGTAGCTGGTAACACTACTATCAGCGTCCGTCTTCCTCTTGAAGATCCATTTATTCTCAATGGCTTGCCGATCATCGGGCAAGTCCACCAAAGTCCACACTTTGTTCTCATACATGGATTCTATCTCAGATTTCATGGCCTCAAGCCATCTGTCGGAATCTGGGCTCATCATCGCTTCCTCATAGTTCGTAGGCTCGTCATGGTCAAGTAACATGACCTCTAGAACAGGATTACCGTACCACTCTGGTGCGGATCTTACTCTGGTTGACCTTCGAGGTTCGGTAGTAACTTGATCATAAGCTTTATGATCATCATCATTAGCTTCCTCACTAATTGGTGTAGGAATCACTGGAACTGATTTCTGTGATGTACTACTTTCCAATTCGGGAGAAGGTACAATTACCTCATCAAGTTCTACTTTCCTCCCACTCACTTCTTTCGAGAGAAATTCCTTCTCTAGAAAGGATCCATTCTTAGCAACGAATATCTTGCCTTCGGATCTGTGATAGAAGTTGTACCCAACAGTTTCCTTTGGGTATCCTATGAAGACGCATTTCTCCGATTTGCGTTCGAGCTTATCGGGTTGAAGCTTTTTCACATAAGCATCATGGACCCAATCTTTAAGAAACGATAGCTTAGGTTTCTTGCTAAACCACAGTTCATATGGTGTCGTCTCAATGGATTTAGATGGTGCCCTATTTACCGTGAATGCAGTTGTCTCTAATGCATAACACCAAAAACATAGTGGTAAATCGGTAAGAGACATCATAAATCGCACCATATCTAATAAAGTACGGTTATAACGTTTGGACACACCATTACGCTGTGGTGTTCCAGGTCGCGTGAGTTGCGAAACTATTCCACATTCCTTCAAAATGAAGACCAAACTCATAACTCAACTATTCATCTCCGCGATTAGATCGTAGAAACTTTATTTTCTTGTTACGATGATTTTCCACTTCACTCTGAAATTGAACTTTTAAAATGTTTCAGACTTATGTTTCATCAAGTAGATATACCCATATCTGCTCAAATCATTTGTGAAGGTCAGAAAATAATGATACCCGCCGCGAGCCTCAACACTCATCGGACCGCATACATCAGTATGTATTATTTCCAATAAGTCAGTTGCTCGCTCCATTGTTCCTGGGAACGGAGTCTTAGTCATCTTTCCCATGAGGCATGGTTCGCAAGCATCAAGTGATCCATAATCAAGTGATTCCAAAAGCCCATGAGCGTGGAGTTTCTTCATGCGCTTTACACCAATATGACATAAACGGCAGTGCTAGAAATAAGTTGCACTATCATTATTAACTTTGAATCTTTTGGCTTCAATATTATGAATATGTGTATCACTACGATCGAGATTCAATAAACCATTTATATTGAGTGTATGACCATAGAAGGTTTTATTCATGTAAATAGAACAACAATTATTCTTTGACTTAAATGAATAACCGTTTTGCAATAAACATGATCCAATCATATTCATGCTCAGCGCAAACACCAAATAACATTTATTTTAGGTTCAACACTAATCCCGAAGGTAAAGGGAGTGTGCGATGGTGATCTTATTAACCTTGGAATCACTTCCAACACACATCATCACCTCGCCCTTAACTAGTCTTTGTTTATTTTGCAACTCCCGTTTCGAGTTACTACTCTTAGCAACTGAACCAGTATCAAATACCGAGGGGTTTCTATAAACACTAGTAAACTACACATCAATAACATGTATATCCAATATACCTTTGTTCACTTTGCCATCCTTCTTATCCGCCAAGTATCTAGGGCAGTTCCACTTCCAGTGACCATTTCCTTTGCAGTAGAAGCACTTAGTTTCAGGCTTGGGTCTAGCTTTGGGCTTCTTCATGGGAGTGGCAACTTTCTTGTCATTCCTTTTGAAGTTTCCCTTTCTTTCCCTTGCCCTTTATCTTGAAACTAGCGGTCTTGTTAACCATCAACACTTGATGCTTTTTCTTGATTTCTACCTTCACCGATTTCAGCATCGCGAGGAGCTTGGGAATCGTTTCCTTTATCCCTTGCATATTATAGTTCATCACGAAGTTCTAGTAACTTAGTGGTAGTGACTAGAGAACTCTATCAATCACTATCTTATCGGAAAGATTAACTCCCACTTGATTTAAGTGATTGTAGTACTCAGACATTCTGAGCACATGCTCACTCGTTGAGCTATTCTCCTCCATCTTGTAGGCAAATTACTTGTCAGAGGTCTCATACCTCTCGACATGGGCATGATACTAAAATATCAATTTTATCTCTTGGAACATCTCATATGCTCCGTGGCGTTCAAAACGCTTTTGAAGTCCCGGTTCTAAGCCGTAAAGCATGGTGCACTAAACTATCAAGTAGTCATCATACTGAGCTTGTCAAACGTTCATAACGTCTACATCTGCTCCTGCAATAGGTCCGTCACCTAGCGGTGCATCAAGGACATAATACTTTTGTGCAGTAATGAGGACAATCCTCAGATCACGGAGCTAGTCCGCATCATTGCTACTAACATCTTTCAACTTATTTTCTCTAGGAACATATCAAGAATAAAATAGGGGAGCTATATGCGAGCTATTGATCTACAACACAGACATGCAAAATACTATCAGGTACTAAGTTCATGATAAATTAAAGTTCAATTAATCATATTACTTAAGAACTCCCACTTAGATAGACATCCCTCTAATCATCTAAGTGATCACGTGATCCATATCAACTAAACCATGTCTGATCATCACGTGAGATGGAGTAGTTTTCAATGGTGAACATCACTATGTTGATCATATCTACTATATGATTCACGCTCGACCTTTCGGTCTCAGTGTTCCGAGGCCATATCTGCATATGCTAGGGTCGTCAAGTTTAACCCGAGTATTCTCCGTGTGCAAAACCGGCTTGCACCCGTTGTATGTGAACGTAGAGCTTATCACACCCGATCATCACATTGTGTATCGGCACGACGAACTGTCGCAACGGTGCATACTCAGGGAGAACACTTGTACCTTGAAATTTAGTGAGAGATCATCTTATAATGCTACCGCCGTACTAAGCAAAATAAGATGCATAAAGGATAAATATCACATGCAATCAATATAAGTGATATGATATGGCCATCATCATCTTGTGCCTTTGATCTCCATCTCCAAAGCACCGTCATGATTACCATCGTCACCAGCTTGACACCTTGATCTCCATCGAAGCATCGTTGTCGTCACGTCAACTATTGCTTCTACGACTATCGCTACCGCTTACTGATAAAGTAAAGCAATTACATGGCGATTGCATTTCATACAATAAAGTGACAACCATATGGCTCCTGCCAGTTGCCGATAACTGTTACAAAACATGATCATCTCATACAACAATTTATATATCATCACGTCTTGACCATATCACATCACAGCAAGCCCTGCAAAAACAAGTTAGACGTCCTCTACTTTGTTGTTGCAAGTTTTACGTGGCTGCTACAGGCTTAGCAAAAACAGTTCTTACCTACGCATCAAAACCACAATGATTTTTCGTCAAGTGTGTTGTTTTAGCCTTCAACAAGGACCGGGCATAGTCACACTCGATTCAACTAAAGTTGGAGAAACAGACACCCACTAGCCACCTGTGTGCGAAGCACGGCGGTAGAACCAGTCTCATGAACGCGGTCATGTAATGTCGGTCTGGGCCGCTTCATCCAACAATACCGTCGAATCAAAGTATGACATGCTGGTAAGCAGTATGACTATTATCGCCCACAACTCTTTGTGTTCTACTAATGCATATAACATCTACACATAGACCTGGCTCGGATGCCACTGTTGGGGAACGCAGTATTTCAAAAAATTTACCTACGATCACGCAAGATCTATTCTAGGAGATGCATAGCAACAAGCGGGGAGAGTGTGTCCACGTACCCTCGTAGACCAAAAGTGGAAGCGTTTAGTAACGCGGTTGATGTAGTTGGACGTCTTCGCGATCCAACCGATCCAAGTACCGAACGTACGGCACTATCGCAATCAGCACACGTTCAGCTCGATGACGTCCCTAGAACTCTTGATCTAGTTGAGGCTGAGGGAGAGTTCTGTCAGCACGACGGCGTGGCGACGGTGATGATGAAGTTACTGGCGCAGGGATTCACCTAAGCACTACGACGATATGACCGAGGTGTGTAACTGTGGAGGGGGCACCGCACACGGTTAAGAGAAACTTGTGTGTCTTTGGGGTGCCCCCCCTCCCCACGTATATAAAGGAGGGGAGGAGAAGGCCGGCCAACAAGGGGTGCGCCAAGGAGAGGGGAGTCCTACTAGGACTCCAGTCCTAGTAGGATTCGGCCCCACCCTTTTTTCCTTCTACCGGAGGGGGAAAAGGGGAAGGAGAGGGAGTAGGAGAAGGAAAGGGGGGTGGCGCCCCCTTCCCAAGTCCAATTAGGCCTCCTCCCTTGTGGGGGACGCACCAGCCCCTTGTGGGCTGGTTAGCCTCCCTCCTATGGCCCATAAGGCCCATATCTTTCCCCGGGGGTTTCCGGTAACCTCCCGGTACTCCGGAAAAATGCCCGAATCACTCGGAACCATTCCGATGTCCAAATGCAACCTTCCAATATATGAATCTTTACCTCTCAACCATTTCAAGATTCCTCGTCATGTCCGTGATCTCATCCAGGACTCCGAACAAACTTCGGTCATCAAATCACATAACTCATAATACAAATCATCATCGAACGTTAAGCGTGCGGACCCTACGGGTTCGACAACTATGTAGACATGACCGAGACACATCTCCGGTCAATAACCAATAGCGGAACCTGGATGCTCATATTGCCTCCTACATATTCTACGAAGATCTTTATCGGTCAAACCGCATAACAACATACGTTATTCCCTTTGTCATCGGTATGTTACTTGCCCGAGATTCGATCGTCAGTATCATCATACCTAGTTCAATCTCGTTACCGGCAAGTCTCTTTACTCGTTCCGTAATGCATCATCCCGTAACTAACTCATTAGTCACATTGCTTGCAAGGCTTATAGTGATGTGCATTACCGAGAGGGCCCAGAGATACCTCTCCGATACTCGGAGTGACAAATCCTAATCTTGATCTATGCCAACCCAACAGGAGACACTTGTAGAGCATCTTTATAATCACTCAGTTATGTTGTGACGTTTGATAGCACACAAGGTGTTCCTCCGGTATTCGGGAGTTGCATAATCTCATAGTCAAAGGAATATGTATAAGTCATGAAGAAAGCAATAGCAATAAAACTTAACGATCATTATGCTAAGCTAACGGATGGGTCTTGTCCATCACATCATTCTCCTAATGATGTGATCCCGTTCATCAAATGACAACACATGTCTATGGTTAGGAAACTTAACCATCTTTGATTAACGAGCTAGTCAAGTAGAGGCATACTAGGGACACTTTGTTTTGTCTATGTATTCACACATGTACTAAGTTTCCGGTTAATACAATTCTAGCATGAATAATAAACATTTATCATGATATAAGGAAATATAAATAACAACTTTATTATTGCCTCTAGGGCATATTTCCTTCAATTTCATCTAGTCACTTTCATCATGTTGGTTTAATTTGTGTTCGCTACTTTGATAATTTGATATGTGGGTGGACCGGTGCTTAGGTGATGTTCTTACTTGAACAAACCTCCTACTTATGATTAACCCTCCCGCAAGCATCCGCGGCTACGAGAAAAGTATTAAGAATAAATTCTAACCATAGCATTAAACTTTTTGGTCCAATCGGTCCCTTACGGAATAGTGCATAAATTGGGGTTTAAGCTTCTGTCACTCTCGCAACCCACCATCTATTTACTACTCCACAATGCATTCCCTTAGGCCCAAATATGGTGAAGTGTCATGTAGCCGACGTTCACATGACACCACAAAGGGAATCACAACATACATACTATCAAAATATCAAACACATATCAAGTTCGCATGATTACTTGCAACATGATTTATCCCGTGACCTCAAGAACAAAAGTAACTACTCACAAATAATGAACATGCTCATGATCAAAGGAGTATTAAATAGCATCATGGACCTGAACATATAATCTTCCACCAAATAAACCATATAGTAATCAACTACAAGATGTAATCAACACTACTAGTCACCCCTAGCACCAATCTATAGTTCCGGTAACAAGATTGAATACAAGAGATGAACTAGGGTTTGAGATGAGATGGTGCTATTGAAGATGTTGATGGATATTTCCCTCCCCAAGATGGGAGAGTTGTTGGTGATGATGATGACGATGATTTCCCCCTCCGGGATGGAAGTTCCCCCGGCAGAATTGCTCCGCCGGAGAGCAAAAGTGCTCCTGCCCAAGTTCCGCCTCGAGACGGCGGCGCTCCGCCCCGGAAGTCTTCTCCTTATTTTTTTTCTAGGTCAAAATGACTTATATACCAGAAGATGGGCACTGGAGGTGGGCCGAGGAGGCCACAATCCACCAGGGCGCGCCGGGGGGGCCTGGCGCGCCCAAGTGGGTTGTGCCCACCTGGTGGCCCTCCTCTGGTGATTATTAGCTCCAATATTTCTTAAATAATCCATAAAAAATCTCCGTGAAGTTTCAGCTCATTTGGAGTTGTGCAGAATAGGTGGCCTGACATAGCTTTTTCAGGTCCAGATTTCCAGCTGCCGGAATTCTCCCTTTTGGTGTGTACCTTGCAAATTATGAGAGAAAATGCATTAGAATTACTCCAAAAAGCATTATTATGGATAAAAACATTATAAATCTACATCTACATCTACACTACTATTAAAAGAGCAAACATTACTTATCCTAAACCCACGCGAATTAGTGTACACAGGACAATCAGTACCCTACGATCTATTCCACTTAACGATATCTAAGGGTCAGTTTCGCCTCCATGGTCTGCCAACCAATTGGATGGCCCAGATTCGATGTTCTGCCACCGTACGTCCTGCCCCGCGCACGTCCGTCTTCAACCCAACCGCCCCTCGCATCCCTTCATTCTTGCAGGCGCATGCGGGAGTTGTTGCCGCCGCCGAGCACGTGGGCTCCGCCGCCCTACCGCCAGACGTGGACGCACGCGGCCGTCGCCGTCGCCGCCGCCGGGCACGTGGCCTCCGTCGCCCCGCCATCTGGCGTGGAAGCACGCAGCCGTGGTTGTCGCCGCCGCCGTCCGATGTGGACTCTGGCCGTCGCCGCCACCGGGCACGTGGCCTCCGCCGCCCAACCTGGACACACGTGGTCGTGGCCGTTGCCGCCGCGGCGTGCCTAGCCTCCGCCGGCCTGCTGCCCGGCGTGGACGCACGCGGCCGTGGCCTCCGTCGCCCAGCCACCGGGGACGTGTACGCACGCGGGCGTGGCCGCTGTCAGGGACATTGGCGCACACGGTAGAGAAAAGCTCCACCGCAACCTCTGTCGTAAGAATAAGATTATTTCTCCTATCTCTAATCTACTTGCAATCTGACATCCATTGCCAATTTGGCTTTCTGGAAATTCGGTGGCACATGAATTCTAATTCTAATTTGAACATGGAGCACTATTTTTTTTTCTTGTGATAACCACCAAGCATGAACATGCAGTGCATGTATAGCTCTTGCCGAGTGAAATTTTTATATCATATTCCGTTGTCAATTTACCCTTTGTTTGAGGACAATAGGCTGTTCTCACATTAGCATACATCTAAACTTCTAGATTCATTTTTAATACATGGTCGTTTGAAGCACCCATCTTTGTACTGTTTTGTGTGTGTATGTATGGTTTTTTTTCCTTCTTCTGAAAGAATCATATATGCTTCGAGTTAGACTGATGGGCAATGCTAGAAATCACTTGGAAGTTACAGGTGTGTTGGTGCAGATTGCTTAAAAAAACTTTCATGTATCACTTTATTGTAACTCTGACGTTTAATTTGTGTTCAATTATCTGTAGTACAACCTAACTATTTGATCTTCGGGATGCTAATTTGTGCACACACAGAATAAAAACCGGTAGCGATGACAATGTTTCCTGTCAAGATCAATACCTGCTACATATGCATTGTTTCCTGTGATGATCAATTCCTGCTACACCTACACTAGATCCTGTGATGCATTGCGAGGCCTGGAACGACTTTAATTTTGAATATATTTTTAGTTTCGGAGCTGTTTAGTCCAGCAATGAAACACAGGTCATTATCCAGTCTGCTCGCACGATTGGCACACACAGCCACCGCCGACCATCGTTATCCGGCCATAATCCCGACGTCCTCCTCGCATCACCCTGCTGTGTGCCCCTGGCCGATTGCCTCGATACGCCATCCAAGCGCGCGTGGCCACAAAAGCTCTTCATCATGGTAAGGCGCAGGTACACGACGACAAGCTGCAGAACAACGAGCAGCTCGACAGTGGAGTACCGACGCGATACTTGTCATGGGGAATCGGGAAGGTACAGTGTTGGGTACATAATTTTGCTTGGTCGTCACTTTTCTTTCAAAGTATGTTCGCTGCAGAATGATTCTCGATAGCTCTTCCTTTCATGTATGTTTTCTTTTCAGCATAATCATAGCCCACCGTGTTGTATATTCTTTTCTCCAATGAGGGTCAGCTGCATGACCAATTGATTTCTCCCTTCTATCTGATTGCCAGTCTGGTGAAGACTTTCCGATAATTTGTATGTCTTTTTGGACTGGTCATTACTTTCTGAAATTAGGTACGATGATTTGGAGGAATTGATGTGTATGCACTGTTGTTACATTGCAGGATAGTGAATTGTGATAATTTTACTATTGTGTATACTCTGTTCTACATCAAATTTTCCTTTAGCATCTTAAAGATATTTCTCCACTTCATTCTTGTTACTTTATTTGCAGCCTGGTTATATGCTGTTTGTGCTCTCTCATTACTATCTCAGGCCTATTAATCCATATATTAATTGTTCCTGAATTTCTACAGGCTCCCCTGATCACCATATTTATTTGGAAGCTACTAGAACAAGTCAATCTTGGTTTGGGCTATGTTGCAGCAATAGGCCTGTGCTTTTTAATCGTGTTTTAGCTGTTCATTTCAAGTGCACTAAAAATCGACATGTTTCATATTCCTCCAACGGTTTTGAGGTTCCGTACTTAACTCTTGCATTTTGGTTACTGTAGAGGAGTATGCTCATATGGTCAAGGCTGGTATCATCGACCCTGTAAAAGTGATCCAAAATGCACTTCAAGGTGCAGAATGGTACAACTTCAGTTCTCTAACCATGTACTTTATGTATGGCCATGACAGAAGTAATCAGACTTGTTTGACAATTTGTGTTTCTGTACAATGTTTATCCATTGATCACAACCATAGAGGTTGCAGATGAACGACGGGTTTTGAGGACAGTGTGGCATGATGCTTGCGTGAATTGTATTAGGGTGCGCGCATTCTGTCCAACGGGATTTGACTGTAAATCTCTGTTCATTACTTCAGGTGTGCATTGAGCATACATGATTTGCCTGATGATAACAATTGATTGGCAGGTTTGGATTATAATTTTTTTTTCGTGGGTCAGGTTTGGATTATATCTAACTAGAAGGATATCGACACTGCTCCATTGGCAAGCTTTGATATTTTTATTTTCTAGCTAGAAAAAGATAACAACACGAGTGCTCAAGGTGATAAATATGTTCACCTACATTGCAACGGGCCATAAATATTTTGTGTACCCACTAATTTTTTGTTGTTGATTCTGTTTAAGTATATTCTTGCTAATTAGGATCAAAATGATGATGTTAATTTAGAGCAGTTGTTCCCCTACTCCATAGATCTACGCCATTCAACGGAGTTTGTTGAAGCAATGGCGTCAAAACATAAAGAATGTTATGGGAAGTAGGACTTGTAAGAAAATAATCATATTACAAGAATGGATAAATAGTGTCAATGAGAAAATGTTAAGTCCCCTCTCTCCATGTCCTTACCATGAATCTAACGCTTTATTGATCTGTTTTTAGCTTCTAGATGTTCTGCAACTATATACACAATAGATACTATCTGTCTGAACTATAGCTCCACTCCATGAGAAGCTGAGATAAACTAAGAATGGGGCAAAGAAATTCCGACCCTTCCTGCTCGCAGGCGGGCCTGCTATGACTCTCATGGGTGGCATTACCGCAACTATCGAGCCTTCAAATTTTGAAGATAACAAGTAGCCTGAATCCAAGAAGAAAACTAATTCAGTTCTGCCAAGACTACTATATTTTGGGTATCTTTGTTCCAACTTTGCATTGACACCACTTGGACAATGTTTATGTGTTCCTTTCATTTTCACCAAGAAAATAAACATTCTGAAATCTTTATAGGATATTTGATGCCATTTTTACTATACAACAAACTAAATAGGCTACGCCCTTACATTCTCCGTGGAGAAGTTGTCCACCCAGTTGATTGCCATTTATTTGTGACTTTTTTGTACAGTTATGATTTATGTGGTGTGTTTGGTATCGTAAAAAGATGATTGATGGATTTCTACTTTTCCTTTTGTTTATAGAGAATGGGCCATCCTAGCGTATGAATTCATAATTCTATACCCGCATGAATTTGACATGGTTTGATTGAGGCGTGCGTTGCACGTGCACGCTTACTAGTAACAGTAAGAAAACATGATGCAAAATGGACGTATCAGCGCCACCGACGTCGCGTTACACGAAACTCAATGTGGACGGTGCCTTCCGGGATGGGGATGGGTCGGCCGGATGTTATTTTTAATGTTGTCGATGTATTGGAGGCAGAGCTAGTGGTCATGGAAGAAAGACGGCGAATGTTCCTATATGACCATACCAGACGGAGGTGAAGCTAACTAGTGAAATGGACAACGCTCGGGTGGTTTAGTCAGTGATGGGGTAAGAGTCGGAGCCCTTGCGATACACCCACATGGTAAATGAGATCAAACGACTAATGTATGGTGAAAGGGGTACATACTTGGCTAAAATAGACGAGGTAAATGGGGCTAACCATGCGTTAAGTGTTGGCTGAGGTACTCCCTTGAGGCTATGTTCGGTTGACATGGATTTAAAGGGGTTTTAGGAGGGATTGAGGTGGATTTAATCCTCTATAAGGGTGTAACCGAACAAGGCCTGAGGAGATTGCGTGCATGGTTCCATCACATTGTAACAAGCATATTATTTGATGAACGAACAATCCCTTCCCCAAAAATAAGGGTTTAGAAATGTGCAATCAGCAATTTGCGTCAAAGCACGCAGTTGCGCTTAATTATTTTCAAATGATTTAAGAAGCTATTTTCGGGTTTGGAAATGTGCAACTGACAATTGCACATTGAGAACTCTAAAGTTTTACGCATTAAGAGAGAGAGCAATGGGGGCATAGATATTCTAGTAGGTTAGCCATGATTTACCTGTTCATATTAGTGCGATTATGTTAAAGAATATGATTTATTCGGTAAGCATTTATTGTCTCACCATAGATTTTTCTTAATAAAATGTGTTAAAAAAACTGGCGTTTTTAAGCATCGCAAAACGACCGTTTTAGGCACTTTATGTTGTCGCGGGGATGGTGATTTTCTTTAAAAAGTGTGTCATATCCAGGCAAAAAAATTAACATAACGGATTTGTCATGCTTGCTAAAGAAAATTGCCATCCTCGCAACAACATATGTTGCCGTAGAAAACATGTCATTTGCCATGCTTAAAAATTTGATGCTCGTTGGTTATCAAAGTCCAAACTTATTTCGTAAGTCAACAAGAGATCAGCATGGGAAAACGGTGAGAAAGAACGGAATGCAATTAAAAAAATCAAAATGGAGAAAAGGAGGAGAGACATACATAAATTGGACTGAGGACGAGCGGCCAGCAGAACCTTAAGTTAGTTTTAAATAGTAATATATAGAAGTATATAGGAGAGAGAGACATGAGAGATAATATTTACTTCTTTTTTGGTTCAATATTGGTCCTGTGGCACTTGTTGATTTTGGTTCACATTGGCCCAAATTAAGTGCCGCAGGTCGCAAGAGAATTAGGCTTGAGGCAAACAATTAATCAACTATGTTTTCATTTAGAAGCTAGAATGCCCTTTGGTTCCTTTTTTTTACTTTACACTCACATGTGTGAGTGACAAATAGTTTATATTTGCCTAAACCATTCAAATTCTACTTTTTATACATTTTGTCCATATTGATGTTCAGAACTGGCAAACTTTCATAAATATTGGTGACTTCAAGGGGTACTAACATTTTTGTTGGCATCTAAATTATAAACCCTTGCCAGGAGAAAAATCTGGGGAGTGCCTATTGATCAGTCGACTAGTTTTCGTTTTAGTGAGTCAAATTTTTGTCCAGTTAGAACGTTACACGTGTGCAACTAGCTTTGTCTTTTAATCTTGCCAGAATTCCACTGATTTCTACCTATGTAATCACTGATGTTAGCTCCATGAGCCCAGTGTAATATGCATCCTTCAAAATTACACTTTGCTTCTTGATGATAGCTCCACGAGCCAATGTTCATATCCAGCCTTCGAAATTACAAACTTAACTAGTTAGTGAGAGGGAACATGACTGAACAATCACGATTTTAAGGAAAGAGAGAGGAAAATTAAGTGGAACATACACAAACCAAAGACACCACAACAATGGAGGTCTATAAAACTGAGAACTGTGGAAGATAATCAAACTGAGAACTGTAGAACAATGGAGGTCTATACACGAACAAAAGACACCACAACTGTAGACGATAATTATACACATCCAAAGGCTATTTTAGTAGGATGAGAAGATCATATAAGCAACAAGGCAATATTAATTAGTAATATATGACCAAAAACGATACACCCTCCGTATCAAAATATAAGACGTTTTCGTAGGCTAGTTTAGCTTTAAAACATCTTATATTTTGGTACAGAGGTAGTATTTGTGACTTGTTAAAAATATACTCCATGGTTTTGAACTAATGTTGAACTAATCTTAGTTCAAAACTGCGACACTATTTTGGATCTGAGGGAGTAACATAAACAATGTACTGAACTTGAAGTTCTGCTTTACAGGGAGCTGCAGCTGTAACATGACTAAAGCTGATCGACTAGATGAAACATGGCTGAAATGGATCGACTAGAAACAAATGCATTTAAGTCTTATTAGAAAGCTCTAAGTGTAACATGAATGAAACTGATCGACTAGATGTAACATAACTGAAACTGACTTGACTGAATGAAATATAAGCAATGGCAAGATGATTAACACTAAAGGGCAGCCCGGTGCATGTAGCTCCCACTTGCGCAGGGTCCGGGGAAGGGTCCGACCACTTTGGGTCTATAGTACGCAGCCTTTCCCTACATTTCTGTAAGAGGCTGTTTCCAGGACTTGAACCCGTGACCTCATGATTAACACTAATCTAGTTTTTTTTTTTGGAAACACTGATCTAGCTGAGAAAAGGGACGTGCAATCTCAAAACAGAGGAACAGAATAATGAATTTCAATGAAAACTTAATACTGATACACAACTTAAAAGAAAGAAGAGGACTACAGAAGAACAAAGAAATGAATAAGAAAATACTAATCTCATAAACTGATGAAGAAACTACAGAAATTGATAAACTAAGCAATTGAAATGACGAGGAGCTAAGAAACTGGTAAAACTGAAGAAGAAATGAAGTGAGTGAGAAAACTAAAACTGAGAAAAATGAAGAAACTGATCAACTGATAAACTTGAAAAGAAACTGAAGAAGACTTGTGTCTGGTCATATAATGATGCCTAGACTGAAACTTACTACTGATGGCAAAACATCGTGTCTGAAGCCTTGGGCAACTAGTGCTGACTATCTACAGGGCATCAAAAGTTCAAAACCGATGCCAAGAGTTTCATCATCATGAAAATCAGATGAGCATGAGCAACCCTATCTCCAGATTAGTCTACATCGTGAATTTCAACCATCCAGACTTGGAAGTACATTCGGCCATGCTTTGCAGTGGAGTACTTTGTGCTGATGTAGTGATCTCCACTCATCACCAACATGGCTGGACTGTTCCTGCAGATGTTTATGTATCAAAAATGGACATAAAAAAGACATTAATTGAAAAAAAATCAATGAAGATAGAATAATATATTGTTAAGGTGGTGCCTTACCCACGGATCGGAACCACAAATAGCAGCTTTGCATCAGGACTGACATAGAAACCACCCCGTACATCCCAGCCTTGTCCTGCTCACAACAACCACATTAGCAGATGGTATATTTAGAAAGGTATGAGCACTTTACTTCAATCAGAATTATTTAATGATAATGATTCCATCAGCAGTAAAAAACAAATCATCTCAATGATCAGATCAAGATAGACTAGAGCTATGTGCTTGTGGTACAGAAATTGGACTACAACAGACGCTACCTGGTGGAGGAAGGGTACCAACCCAAACTGAATCAAAAGGCTAAGCAAAAACTTCTTGACTGTTTTAGGGCTTGCTTGCACTCCGATTTTTTAGTGTGATTTGATTGGGATTGGTTGGGTTGGCTGCTGCTGCTAATGGCTCTTGGCATTTGAATGCAGACAGTTTTTTTTAATATGAATGCAGATAGCTAGCTAGTTTGTTTTTTCATTTACTCTGGATGAAGCTGATAACTTGCAGTTTGCTCCCAGTTTGCACTGGATACTGAAACCCAAAGAAATGAGCAAAAAAAAAAGCGCCATCACTTCCAACCCCCAAACAACACAAATGTTGACACAAACCCTTGATCTGAAAAAATCATTGAACTATAGCTCATTAATTCCATGACAAATCGAAACTGTGGGAGACAGAAAAAAGCTAAAAATCGAATCACAACAAAAGGAGGACAGAACCTACCCGGGGGGAGGGGATGAATCAAGGAGCAGAGCTAAAATTCAAAACTAGTGGAATAGAGGCAGACCCTCCCTTGCAGGTCAACGGAGGACTGCTGGGGAAGGGAGAGGAGGGGGGAGGCAGTGTAGTGAGGGCATCCTCTCATGCCCTCTCAAACCGGGTCTATTTTTGTGGAAACAAAACCCGTTAAAACAAACATCCAATGCCAATTCGATCGCGCACACAACCAGTACAACAGGATAATCGCTCGCTGAGATTCACGACCGCCGATCAAACGAATGAAAATTTGACCTAGTGCCAATTAGAAATCAGTCGACTGAAAATTAGTAGAACTCAAGATCTCACATGTATGTTAGCGAGGATGGCCCTTTTCCTGATGTGCCTGCGCTGAAGAGGTACAAGTCAGGATTGATCAGGGTAAGCAAGGGTCCCTATTTCAGGGATTTAGAAGGTTGATACTCAACTCAGACTAGCACTATAAGGTCAAGGTTTTATTTTATTTTGTTTTGTTTCATGAGTTAATTAACCATTAACCGTGTGGTATGCTAGCCTGGCCTTTGCATGCAGAATTTTGGCGGTACTGATTGGTGTTTCTCATAGAGTATCTGAATGAAATATTACATCCATTTGTTGTGAACTCTCTAGATTGGCGTCTTGCCCATTTTTTGATTTGCTGTTCTGTTTCTGCCAAGAGATGGTTCTTACACTTTAGTAAGTTACAACAGGAAGATCTTTTTGGATAACTAAAATTTAGATACCTTTCTCCTCTATTGACTTGGCATTTCATTTGTATTTGTTGGTACCTGCTGCTTCTTTGCTCTCAATTTTTTGACCACTTGATCCACTTTCGATTCCTTTCTCTTTGAAGGAGGACGACCTACACTGTGAAAAGGGATTGGACTGAGTACAATTTTTCCTTTTTTTTCTTTTTCATCGTATCTTCATGCTTTGAAGTTGGATCCTTCTCCTAAACTTCCTACCTAGCACGGTACGCGTCAATCTTACTTTGTAATTCATTAAGGCCATCCATCACCAAGTCATGCAATGCATCAGACTCTGCACCATTCTCTGCCAGTTCGCGGGAACGCTTGCACAAATTATCATAACGCTGCACAACTTGTGTATCAATCATATCATCATAGGAGCATCTAATAAATGTGTGTTTGCGCTTAATATCCTTTCTCCATCGCTGCAATATATACCTAGAAGGTACATCTGTGATCTCCATGAGAGCAAGCACGGAAATGATGTGGCTACACAAGATGCCTCGAAATTCAAAGAGCCTACACATACACTGCACATCACATTCCCCTTGGTTGAACAGGACAATGAACTCTAAAATAACCCTTTTCTCTTTTCCTTTGCCATCCTCTCCTTCACAAAAAATCTTGCTGTCCTCTCTGACTCCAAATGTAAAAATTGATCCTTCTCTGTTCAGATGAGTTGGATAGCAATAGATTTTACCTCTTAATTGATCTTGAAACTCTTTAAACTTTGCAGTAGTATATGCTGCTTGAAATTGTCTCTCAAAGTCATAGTGAGTAATGCATGGAATTTGCTGTTGGAATGACTTAGAATCAGCCTTGTTTTCTTTCTCTACCTTGTCTCTTAGTGCATTTTCATACTGCTCCACAAATTGCTTCAGAGTTGTTCTAGCATTGACATAGCCATCAAAGAAAGCATTTACACTCTCACTCCTTTTTGTTGAAGACATTCCTGCCCAGAAAGTATCTTTTACATATGCTGGTACCCATCGATTTTTATTATCATATAATTCAGCAAGCCATTCATTGTCCTGAAGATCATATTTATTGATCATCTCCACCCAAGTTTTGTCAAAACCATGTTTGGTCAAGGAATCATACACCACATTTGACAATGTAGATTTAATTTTTTCATACCCATTAAGCTTTTCAGGAATCTTCTTCATGATATGACATGTACACCATCTATGACGAGCTTGAGGGAAAACTTCTTCAATAGCATTCTGCATTGGTTTGCATTGGTCGGTGATTATAGCATTTGGTGGTTTGCATGACATACAACATAGCCAAGATTTAAACAGCCAAACAAAAGTCTCGGTGTCTTCATTGGACAGAAGACCACAACCTAATAGAACAGATTCTCCATGATGATTTACGCCAACAAAAGTAGCGAGCGGTATTGTATACTTGTTTGTAAGGTATGTAGTATCAAATGTGATGACATCCCAATAAGACTCGTATGCAGCCCTACTTCTTGCATCTGCCCAAAAGACATTTCTCAGTCGTCCATCCTCGGCCACATCCATAACATGGAAAAAAGCTGGATCTTTTGACTGCATATGGAGAAAATATTGATAAAGAGCATGTGCATCTCCAGCACCAAGTTTCAGGCTTCTTTTCTCTTGCAAATAGTTAGTGTATTCCTTTTCACCAAACTCAAGATTTCCAGCTTCCATAACAGGAGAACCAAAATTCTTGTTCATACATGCTCCTGCTTGATCATTCAATTCTAGCCTTCTCTTGGAATGCAAGTCCACTTTCTTATGGCATCTCAGAAATCTGGCTTTGCTTGGACTTATAGGATGATTGTGTTCAAGCGTAACAGTCGTGATACAGAAATTTTCCCCACGACGAGAGAAATTACTCTTGGCTGGGCATTGCATCCTTGTTGACGGATTAGGCTTAAATGAGTTCTTTGCTGAGTACTGAGCCTTCCCTTGTCTGTTACAAGCAAGCGTGAAATAAGTAAGCATTTTGTCTTCACCGTGTCTGGTCGTCCTTCTTATCACACCAAAGCCCTTTTTTCTGGCATAAGCTTTGTAGAACCTGACAGCATCATCCTCGCTACTGAACATCATCCCCTTCTTGGGTTCCAACATCACAGTCGGCTCTGCCTGTCGGTCATCTGAAGAATCCCCAATCTCCTCGACGACGAAAGCATCTTCATCCTCTGCGTCAGGTGCTGATCTGTTCTGTTCTGCTACTTCATCCAAAGTTAAATCTGGCTCCATCAATCAAGTACCTACATTTGCCAACAAAAAGATCAGTAGGGGATACATTTTTTCTATTTTGCTCTAGAATTGTAACATGGCTACACAAACACAGTGGCGCCCTAGGTTGAGCAGGGGCATCTAGAGGAGAGGATCAGAGGAGATGAGAAAAAGAAACTGAGCTGTGAGCTACGGTTCGGTACTAGGCACTGGAGTTGAGGAGTTAGAGGCCGAGCGTGTACCTTGGTCTGCTGCTGCCGCTGCCGCCTTTGAAGTGACGAGCTCAGCCGGCGAGCTGCCGCCGGGGAACGGGCTGCTACTGGCTGTTGCGTGCCTGTGTGAGAGGGGCTGAGGGGGAGCCGGGCAGTCTGTAAGGAAGGGGAACGCAGCACTGCTGGATTCGCCGCCGGCCTACCGCCGCCGCCGGGTGTGGAGCCAGGTCGGGATCCAGAGGAAGGATCGATTCAGGGGATCATCGGGGCCGGGCTAGGGTTATGTCTATTAGCTGGGCTGGACCGTATCGCAAACGTACCGGGGGAGGTATCGAAGCACGTATCGAGGGGGTAAATAATTATTTTTATTCCTTTATTTACGAATACACGTTTATATTTTTTTTGCAGATACGAATACACGTTTATAGGGAGCATATTATCCCGCCAAGGCGAAAATAGGCCACCAAGCTTACAGAATTCTTCAGTCTTGATTGTAAGTTTTTTCTTAACCGATGTTCCTTTATGCAAAGGCTGTTGTTCTGCTGTCTTTTCAGTTTTGTCAGATCGGTGTGTATGTGACTTGTACTATGATTCTTATGATATAAATGAGGCACGTATTACCATAAAAAAAGAAGGCTAAACATAGGCTAATCGATGTTTTCTTTTCAAAAGGTCGGATCTATTATTAAAGTTCACAGGAAGTATAAATAATTCAAACATAATAAAAATTATATTGAGATTCCGATATCATCAAACGACCACTACTGCCACCAGAACAAGCCACCTACGCACCGATGTTGCCGCTCCCGTACTGGAGCCAGCTCGACCTTGTCGATGACAATTGGGAAGTTTTAGTGCACGTGTCCCTAAGGACCAGGGCCATGGAGCCGCAGTTGTTACCGTTGAGCCCTTGCATAGATCTAAAGCACCTGACACCAAATATCGTCACATGACGAGAAACCCTAACCTCACCGCTTCATTGAGACGACAGGAATCTACGCACTAAAGCTAATCAATGTTATTTTAAAACATCCCTAATTCGTAAGTAGCAGGACATATTAGTGTTTTCTATCTAGTATGAGGTAGATGCGAAAAAAAATGAGTGTAGGACCAACGAAATAAGTCTGAAACATGTATAAATTGGATCCAATCAATACAAAAGATAAAGCCAAGGATTACATACCTCCTATTGTTGTCCTTCTAATCGAACTTGTGTGTTAGATTATACTATGCTGATCAGCTGGAGAATGTCGTGTGAAGCAATTTTGGCCCTCATAATACAAGAGTGGGTGAGGTTTTTGTGGCGCGTGATGAACGGGGTGCCTTCTTGGCGGCGGCGGCTGGCAAGATGCAACATGCGCGTACCCCTCCAGGCCGAGATGATCGCGAAGCCATTAAGGATGCATCCCATTTGGGAGGAGGTTCGAACAACACATTGTGCTTTTAGTCAGTCTGCTTGACCATGGCGACGACACTGGAAGGGTGAGACTATGATACTACGGAGCTTGGCGTCCTCTTCGGTGAAGCAAAGAGCCCATGCCTTTCTTTGTTTGAATTTCCTGATTTTCACAAACTTTGTGCAGCTTTAGGCGCTATAGAGCCCTTATCCTCTGGGTGACGGATGCGCCAGACTTTGTTTCAGGTTTGGTGACCACTGATATGGTGCACCATGTTTAAGTGGAATCTATTCCTTTCGTAACAAAATGACCATCTTCCTTTAGCAAGATTACATGTGTATGGTATACAATGCCACTAACTTGATTGATGCAAAATCACTCAAAAAAATAATCCCGAATAGATTTCATCGAAATCTGTGGAAGTGGGTGTATTATTGACAACCTCAACATAACGTCGATTCAAATGGTTTCTTGTTTAGACTTGATAGCTATCCAAACACAACTCTGGATAAGAAATAACTGGTACTAGCTAGTTAGTTTAGATCTACGTTTCATTTACTTTTGGCTAGAACGGTATGCCGTTATCAGTGGTAATGGAACCGGCCCTATGCATAGTTTAGATCAACACATGCTGCACAATGGTTCAATAGTAAAGATTTCTACCGAAGCTATGAAAGGTTCAATAATCAATAGTAAATATTTTTGCTGAAGCAATAGTTGACACCACAATCCAACTGTTGTTGTCTACTGGTCACAGTTCAGAGTTTCTGTGCTCGTAGTGACAATACATCAGCAGCAGCTCCCTTCGTCACCAATCTGTGTGAACGCTGCCGTGAGCCTGGGCAAGACATTGTCAAGCGCGATCCTTAAGCCGGTGGAGCACGACAACTCCATCCTCCCATGATCGGCGGGCACGCATCCCTGCAGGTACGCTTCACACGTCGCGAGGATGCATCTCCCGCATCGGCGGAAGTGGTCCCTGATGAACCCCTCAAAGCCCCGCGGCGGTCGGCGCAACAGATGGAGCATGGTCCGAAGAGTGAGCAAGAAGGCGTTCTCGTTATAAGGCAACGCGTGGCGGTGGCCCCGTGGCGTGCCGACCAGGTGCTCGGAGTTGGCCTCGTTGTAGTAGGGCTGGTTGTTGAGGACGAGGGCCTGGAGGGAGACGGCCACCTGAAGGAGGCTCGACGTCCCTGGCACCCAGACCTCGGTGCCCTCGCCGCCGAAAGTGTTGAGCAGGCTGTGGCACACCGTGCCAGAGGCATACAAGTTTGGGTTCAGACGGTTACCGAAGGAGTGGTAGTACACCTGCGGTGGCACGTCCGGGTAGGACAACGGTAGCTGCAGGTCGAAGAAAAAGAGCCCGTCCTGGTAAGGCGTCCCGCTCGCGCCCACCATCGCCACCCGGAGCAGGTCCATACGGTCCTCAAACGCACGTACATAGATTGTGTCTGCATACATATATAGATTAATGTGCCAATTTCGTCCATTGAGTCATTGCTAGTAAAATATACTGAGACATATATAAGTTAGACGCGAAGGCCACACGTACCTGGCAAGCTGTCCTGCAGTATCTTCCACTCCTGCACTATTTTTACCCACTTCTTTCCGCCGCCGCTGCCCTGCGGTTCATTTGGCAAAAGAGAGCATTGCTTAACGTATGTTCAATTTGCGGTTTGTTGTACCACGACATGACTTAGAATATACTCCATTTCGTTGTAGGGAATCCCTGCTATGGTGTATTGACACAACCAATTAATTATGTCATGGTTGTAATGATCTAATGTACGCGTCCGCCTGCATCCCTAAATGAGGCGGCGGCGTGCATACACGATACTGCAGGATGGATTGTCATTGTTAAAAAAAAACGAGACCATCCAAGACTAGCCCTTAGAGGCATATTTTTATAGAAGAAACTCTAAGCACCACGGGTCACTTCGATGGATTATCCTTGCTAGCAATGATAACACGTGAGAAGACTACTAGCCGAACTATAGACCAACATCAATTTAATGAGCTGTTTTACGGTGATTGGGTTAGTACTCGGAGTACTTAGCAGTACTTACATCTCTGATCACGTCTGATTTTTATTAGCCGTCCGATCTTGCGGGGAATTAAACTTGATTAAATTTAATATGTTAATTGCGATAAGGGCATAATGGTCCAGGGGAAATATCTTTTCTTGAACCAATCACTTGAGGACCAGATCCATGTCTACTCGATCCAGATCAGAATCCTCCTCCGATCTATTCGTCGCCGCTCCTGACCTTCTCCGTCCTCGACCTGCCCGGTGAGAGGAATAAATTCATCGTCCTCGTCCTCCACCCAACCAACCCCAGCCCCCCCCCCACGCCGTCACCGAAGAAGAAGAAGGGCGGATCTGCGCCGGCTGAATCGGCGACGACGGCGGCGGACGATCCCATCTCTTCGCGCGTACCAGGTATGAATCCAGTTTATTAGAGTCATCATCCATGCTAGGATAGTACTTGTTGGGCGTTGATGATTGGTTTCCCTCACATGTCAAACGAGCAAAGTCTTTTCCATGCACTTGTCTTTGCCTATGAGCTATTTCACACCTGCAACATTGATAAACAGAAAGATGTTGATGATTGGTTTCCCTCACATGTGATATGCAGGAAGACATGGCGTATGCAAGTGATGAGAGTATGTTCGAGTATCTAAATGTTGTCAGCAAGATGTTTGATAGTGAGGCTGAAGGCTATGAATTCTACAACAAATATGCTCTTGAAAAAGGTTTTAGTGTGAGGAAAAACTACGTTGAGTGGGATGGATCCAACAAATACATAATTTTAAGGAAAATTGTGTGTAGTCGTCAAGGGTTTCGCGAAGAGAAGCACATGAAAAGAAAGATGGAAGATAGAAAGAGGAGGCCACGAAGTTTAACTCGTGTTGGGTGTAATGCTAAATTGGTCATTGCGAGACAGGAGGAAATCGGTCGGTGGTTTGTCAAGGATTTCATCGATGAGCACAGCCATCCTCTAGCCCCACGGGATCTTTCTTGTCTGCTGCGTTCGCACAGACGAATTAGCGATGAGCAGAAAGCGGACATTGCGGACATGGAAAAATGTGGGATCCGCAAATACCATATTATGGATATTTTGTGCTTTCAATATGGTGGATTTGATAAGGTTGGATGCATAAAGAGGGACATTTATAATTTCTGCCATGCTAATAAGTAGGAGACAATCAGTGCCGGTGATGCTAATACGGTGATCATGCACATGATGGCGAGGCGAGAGCGAGATGTGGATTTTTTCTTCAAGTACTTGGTAGACGAGCATGGCCATCTGAAGGGACTGTTCTGGGCTGATAGTCAATCGCGACTTGACTACGAGGCTTTCGGAGACGTCATTGTTTTCGATAGCACATACAGAACCAACAAATACAATCTGCCATTCGTGCCGTTTGTCGGGTTGAATCACCACCGGAGCACTGTCATTTTTGGCTGTGGTATAATTTCTCATGAAACAAGCCAGTCATACGAGTGGATGTTGCGGACCTTTTCTGATTGCATGGCACAGAAGCATCCGATATCTGTGATCACAGATGGGGACCTTGCAATGCAGAGAGCAATCAGGGTGGTCTGGCCAGACTCAAACCATAGACTATGTATATGGCACATTCAGCAGAACATTGTACGCCATCTGCATGATGACGACGTAAAGGAGGAATTCAGATCTTTCATTTATGATACTTCTTCCATTGAAGAGCATGAGATAGAATGGATATACTTCTTACAACAGAATAAAGTAACCAGTGAGGAGTCTTGGCTGCATCAGATGTATCAAATGAGAAAGTTGTGGTGCGCTCCATATCTTGAGGGGCGTTGTTTCCTAGGATTGAGCAGCAATCAGAGGAGTGAGAGCTTGAACTCTGTGCTACATACGCATCTTGAGGGTAAGATGTCGTTGTTTGAAATGCTAGAGCACTATGAGCGTTGCCTTGCGTCGCGACGGATTAACGAAGCTCTCCATGACGTTGAAGCCTTGCAGTCCGTTCCATTTACAGAGGAAAATGCTTCGCCGCTTGAGAAACACGCCGCAACAGTTTTCACACCTAGTGTCTTTAAGATGGTCTTATGGAGCATAGATGCTGTCAGCAAATGTCAGATCAGAGAGATACTAGATGGATCAGAAGATTCCACTTATGTTGTGTCCAAGCAGGAAAGAATGGATAAAAAGTTTGGAGTGCACATTGAAGAGCAAGGAGGTCTTTTGCACAGGGTGAGTTGTTCTTGCCGTAAGCTGGAATGCGCAGGCACACCATGTTCCCACATTTTTTACATATTGGGGATTTTAAAACAAACAATTCTGCCCAGTTGTTGCGTTCCCACTAGGTGGACTATGAATGCAAAATGTGCATACGCACCTACCAGAAAAACCCAGATGTATGACTATTCGGTAAGCCTGCAGAGGTACCGCGAGTTGCGGAATTGTAGTCACGCCGCAAGTTTCAAGGCATGCCACTCTGATGAGGACTATCACCGTCTAATTATGCTTTTGCAAGCACAACATCATGGCAAGCAATCAAGTTTTGAACAAGCTGACAGCAAGGAGTCAACTAATGCTCAGCATAACAACATTAGGTTTGGCCCGTTGATGCCGCACTCGGAGAAAGTTGATAAGGTTCTGGATCCCGTGCATGTGCCAGGCCGAGGTGCACCGAAGAAAAGGCTGCAGGCAAAGACAAAGAAGTCAAGATCACAGAATATCTGTGGCTATTGCAAGAATCCTGGTCACAATCCACGTAAATGCGCTAAATTGCTAGAGGTACGAAATATGTTCATATTTATTTTTTGCATGTGTTTTACTCATAATTGATGTCCATGTGATTTATTCTATTCTTCTGTGTAGGATCTTGAGGCTGAACTGTGATGTCTACATACAGCATGAACCGACGATGAGCCAGAGAAAGTCGTGTGCCATTCAGCTTTGTGTGACGTGGTCTTTACATTCTATTTCATCGTGACAGTAATTTAGTGAAGTGCGGTTGTACTGCCATGTTACTGTATTAGTTCGACATCTTTCGTTTCCATTTTCTGTGTGTATCATTTGATGTCCAACTTTAAGAATGATGATGTATTTCGAACAGGAATAAGGGCTAGCATGGAGCACTTGTTATTGTCGAGTAGAATAATTTTTGTGATGTATTTCTGCACGCACGCACGGCCGCCAAACGGATCTCCCGCGCGATCCCACGGTCTGCATGGCTCATGCATGGCAGGCCGTTTTCCTACGTCGACCCAAACACCGGCCCATCCGAGGTTGCAGCTCCGGACGGCCCACGTCACGTACGATCTCGCGCGTTGTTCTCGTGTAACTAAAAATAGTCCCACCTCGCCCCTCGACCAGCTCCTTTACCTGCTTAAATACCTTCATCGAGGTGATTTTAGCAAGCGTTGGTCCTCATTGTAGGATGAATATGATTCTTCACCCTTACTATGGTTGTCATGCATATTCATAATCATCATGCATATTCTTCATTTAGAGATCATTAATGACTGATGTATTTTTTAAATAAGCGGGGCCCAGTGGGGTGTGCTTGGAAATATTTGAGAAACCTCCATGCACGTTCATCTTCGCTGCATGCAAATCGGGCGGCAGCCGCTGTGCCAGCAGCTGTCAAGGCCTTGATGAATCACTATTCACATGCAGGTCCCCGACTCTTGCATGCAGGTGCCTGGTTTTTGCATGAAGGTCCTTGAGCGCCCCTCCGTCGGCGAGCGCCCCACCCCTGCCGCAGGTGAGCCCCACCCCTCTTCTCCTTTTTTTTTCTTTTTTTTTTGTTTTTTAGTTTAGATTACTTTTAGTTTAGTTTTTTCGTCTGGTCATCCCGCCTGCCCACGCGTAGATATTTATTAGTCCAACCGACCCGGCCGGCCACTGCGCACACGCCTACCATCGTGGTCTATCCACTCGCCCGCGATCAACGCGGCAGCTCGCGGTCAACGCGGCTGCATGGGATCTCGTCTTCCGCGCGCCGCCCCGTCCCATCTCGCGCCGCTGCCGGCCGATAGCACCTCGCTTGCCACCAGACCGCGCCGCTGCCGCACGGCAGCACTGCCGTGCCCGCGCCTGCCGCACGCCACCGCTGCCGCGGCCCGGCGCCTCCCTGCCGCAGTTTAATGCCCCGCTCCGCCCCGCCACGGCGCCTCACCTGCCGCGCATTAATTCCCGGCACTATAAAACCCGCCCTACGCGGCGAGTTTGGTCACACCGCCCGTCCATCCCTCCTCTCCCTCTTCACACGCGCGTTCTCTTCACCGATCTGCGCGGGATGGCGTCCAGCGACTCAGACTCCGACGGCGCGGCACCGGGCGGCGTCTGGCCTTCGAGCCTGACACAAGGGCAGACGGAAGATCTCTTCCGGTTCGGGCTGTTCGTGCCGCCGGCGGCGAAGGTGCCGCGGCCGTGGACGATCTCCGCCGACGGCTACCCCACGCAGGGCCCGCCGGCGACGAACGCCGAGCTGAGCGCGCACCTCGGTGGGCGGTTCAACCGTAAGAACCGCCGCCGATTTTGGAAGGGCAAGCGGTTCAACGATGTTATCGGCGCCTTCAAGCGCGCCGCCCGTGGGCTCCCCGTCGGCGACATCACAGGCGAAGCCGGGCCCTCTTGAGGCATAGACCGATGTTTTCAGCAGTCAGTCTAGAGGGCATTATAAATTCAAAAAAATTCAGAAAAATACAAAACCTTGGAAACCTAGCATTGTTTGTGCAAGAGACCATGTGTGCCAAAATTGAGGTGATTTGGAGGTGGTCGAAAAAATGCCCGCATTCCGGAGGGACCATTTGGTCTTAAGCCAGTTTTTGAAAAAAGGTGAATTTTTCCACCGCCTCCAAATCACCCAAATTTTCTTGTACATGGTGACACACGTGTGCCAAACATGTCTATGAAAGAAATTTTTGAAAAACATTATTCTACAATGCCCCCTTGAGGCATAGACCGATGTTTTCAGCAGTCAGTCTAGAGGG